>NC_135771.1:2659165-2874165 GCF_052425735.1 Oculina patagonica
CGTGATGTGAGCGATGGTTGAGTTCGACACGCAACTAACACGAGATAAAATGAAGAACACGCACCTCGTTTTCCTCGCGTTCTTTGATTTATCAAGACGTTGTAAAGCTTAATTCAATTTAAAACAAATCAAATAAAAAACTTAATTCGATCAACACTGCTGTAACTCTTTTCCAAACGTTTTTTTTTATTCCGCTTATAAGCGCCTCCCGGATATTAAACGGCCACCCCAAGCCCATCTGGAGCCCCTTTAATACGAAGTTGTATAAGCCCAGGGCTTATAGGTGGGATTTTTCGGTATCTCAAGTTTGGACCAGGTATGAAACCCGTAAACTAAAGTGTATCCCAAGATTACAACAGTTGATGAGTTGAAGTATTAAACAATCTTTTAACTTTGATGATCAGTCAAGTCATTAGCCAGGTTTTTACTGGGCTTACCGCTGGGCGCGTGATATGCGCGATGGTTGAGTTGGACAAGCAACTTACACGAGATGGGAGTAGGAAAGCAACACGCACCTCGCGTTTTCCTAGCGTCTTTCATATCGATTCATAATCTTTACAGTTGGAAGAAGTGCTTGACAGTGGTTTAATACACTCGGGGCGCGATGGTTGAGACATGCATCACACGTAAGATGGGAGGAAGAAAGCAACACGCACCTCGCGTTTTTCTCGCGTCTTTCATATCGATTCATAATCTTTGCAGTTGGAAGAAGTGCTTGACAGTGGTTTAATACACTCGGGGCGCCATGGTTGAGACACGCATCCCACGTAAGATGGGAGGAAGAAAGCAACACGCACCTCGCGTTTTTCTTTCGTCTCTCGTAAGAAAGGAAAAAGTGCTCTAATGTTAATGAAAATAAAAAGGATTGCGGGGAAAGTGACATTTCGTAACAATTAATTCTCACAATTTGGCAGTTTTTTTTTTTTCGAAACCCAACTCACAATGTCTCTTTTCGATTCCATCGTATCGTTGAAAATAAAGATTGAAACAGGTTGACAAGAGCAAGAAAAGAACATTAACTTTTTATTGGGTGGCACGCTTACCGGGCACGCTTAAAGCTGATTTAGACGATGTCAATGTACTAAAGGAACTAAATACTGACTGATAAGACAATGATGAGGAAAATTGCGATTGGTCTAAAAACAATTTGCTGAGCGTTTGATATCAAAACCTTGTGTAAAGTTTATTTTTCTTGATATGTATTCAGTAACAGTCCATTTTCGTGATATTCTTTTTAAAAGTGATCATATTTTCACGTCACTTTCTACAGAAAAAATCGCGATTTTTTTTTTTTGAAACATAAAGGTGAGAGAATAAACCTTAGAAACAGTGACCAGCGGATTGCGTATTACGCGTGCGCGCCACGTTTATAAAGGCTATCTGCAAACCGGAACGAGAACGATCGGAATGCAAAAAATGTGTCAATCACGACAGTTTGTCGTAACACCAGAAGAGAAAAATCTTGTCTCCAAGAGCGATAAGAATGCGAAAAATCATGACAGTTTGTCACATTAGATCGAGGCTTCTGTCTTGCAGACATTACGTTTTGCAGACGTTGTTTTATAGGTGTTGCTTTTGAGAAGATCTGCTGTGATTGTATCACAGATAAACTACGGCAAAGCAAATGATTCCAACAACGGTTATTCTCGAGAAATTTCTTATAACGCTGACAACAAAGCGAGTTTGCCGACGGAGGAAAATCACATCTCAATTCACACCACGTGCTCGACTACACTTCGTAAAACTGTCAATCAAAAAAAACAACTCTGATTGGTTCGCGGCAATAGGAAACAATAAAAAACATTCGTGACTTAGGCGTGACGCGTTACTCGACCTGACTCGGAATAATTTTCTTTTGTCCAGTGATTTATCGACACTTGCTAAAACACTTCCCTCCCAGTACCTTCTCTTAACTGCATCGAGGCCCGCACTTTCTAACCTGTGGTTACCACTAGTTGTAAAATTAATTCCGATTAACACGGATGTAATGAAATACCTGAAGTACTGTATTTATTCGATTAAACGCTCAACCTCAAATAAGCGCCCATCCCGAATAAGCGCCCACCCTAAACAGAAAAAGTTAATAAGCGCCTAGCCTCGAAAAAAGACTGACACAGGGAGTTCGCTGATTGACGTTTGTAGTTACAAAGAGATTTAAAAGTGACTAAGTACTACTTATTGTTCTACAGAAACTTTTACATTTAAAATTCTGCTTTTTTTATTGTTTTGCTGCAATATTAACTTACTGCTTGCTGAAAATGGTGAAAATCTAATAAGCGCCCGGCCTAGAAAAAGCGCCCACTCTCAAGGTCCAAAATTTAATAAGCGCCTATTGTGCTTAATCGAATAAATAGTATGTCCACGGTTGAGATTTCAAACACTAGTACTGTCAGTCTTGTTGCTGTTTGGTCATTGAAAAACAACAGGACCCAGTCGCTAACTGAAGGGAACGATGACGCCTCTCGTCAGTTTATTTTATTTGCTGTCCAAGGTTGACATATCGTCCGGATTGTAGTCGCAATCTTAAAGTTCATAGTGAGTCCAAAATCCTTTTGTGGAATAGTCCATTGTCCGAGCTTTGCCAATCAGGCAAGTCAAGGGCATGTGACACTGAATAGACCAATAAAAATGATTCATATCCATATTTGGAAACCGAAAGCTGTCCTGGGAATTCTGGGAAAGCCAAGCCAAGCAGGAAGTGAGGTTGGAATTCGTCTTCTTGATCTCTTCAGCTGGAGAAGACACTTTACTGGAGTTAATTTGACTTTTGGTAAAATTGCAACCATGGGGTGATTTCAGCTTTACACCAAGCTTGTAATCATGTAGCCTGCTCATCAATTAACGTTTGTATGGCGGTGAAAACATACAGCATTCTGATTGTTGCTCGGTTTGACGATCGATCAAAGGTGAGGTTTACTTTAAGCATCCAAAGTTTTCTTTGTTTGCATTCTCAAACATTTCTTTGTAGCTTCCAGACAAGTATTAAGATCTTTATCAAACATTTATCTCTGTTATAATGGCTAAGTTTTTGTCGAGAGAAACTGTGTAGTCTGGGCAAATGTAATGAAATCACAGCGCTCACTGCTTGTTCGATCGTTTGTGACAGGAATGCAAACATTCTTGTGGACTGTTGTTAAGTGAAGCTGTATCAATATTATTTGTACTTGTCACGTTACTTTTATAATCAGAAGAGTCGCAGATAAGTAGGAATTGATCTGCTTCACTTTAATATATCAGATAATTCCAATTTACCTTCAAGTTAAAAGCGTCTTTATCTCAAATGGCGCTATACATCCCGGGGTATCCAATCGAACGTTCGGTAATCGAACTCAATCGAACACCAATCGTTCGATTGTGTTCGGTAATCGAACATAATCGAACTCACAATAAAATTTGGTCAATCGAACTCAATCGAACGTTCGATTACCGAACAATGAACAATCGAACTCAATCGAACGTTCGATTACCGAACAACCAACAATCGAACTCAATCGAACGTTCGATTACCGAACTCCTGTTTGTTTATACTGCGTTCATATTGTACGGTGCACCGTTCCCCTAATCCTTTTTTGGCGATTCGCCATACCCCGGGATAGGACGATTGTCTGCACAATAGCCACGGGCACACTAGTCTGCCACGTGGTTGGGAGAAATTTTGCCAAATGTGTGTTTTTCACATATTGAACACAACTGCCTGTGTTGAAGTGAATAAAATGGTGCAACTTCTGTTTGAGTGTAACGGTGAAAAGCAGGGCAGAAACCATATCCTTCCTTCTAATATAGAAATGTAAGCAATAGTGCATTTCAGTTATCTTACCGTCGTTTTGTTCTCTTCTACCAAATATATTTTACTAAACATTTACATTCAGTTCGATATTTGGACGTTTTTATATTTATTCCATTCAATAAAAGTTGATTTTGATTAGTCCTGCGTGATTTACTTAGCAAGAGAAAGATTCCGAAGAAAATCGAACCCGATTGAGTTCGATTGTGTTCGATTATGTTCGATTGGTTCGATTGGTTCGAAAATCGAACTCACAGCAAAATAGATGTTCGATTTTGTTCGATTACCGAACCCAATCGAACGATTGGTGTTCGATTGGGTTCGATTGATTTTTGGTTCGATTTTGTTCGATTGGATACCCCGGGTATACATGCTTGTTGACTGTCCCTATGTAGTATTTAGTTAACTTGACATTCTGCTCAAAACCCATGTTTATCCACAAAAGAGCATGTATTCATTTAGTCTGTAGATTTGTTGGCACGGCTACTTCGTTCCCAACGAAGAATGTTTTCAAATGATGGCGAAAATTTAGACTTGTTAACATAGAGTAATATTATAGTGTAGTTTCAAGCCATTTCAGCCACTCCTATGTATGATCATTGGCCTGGAACCAGCCTAATAAATTACAAACCACGTTACTCCTTCTTGGAACCAGTGTGAAGAGCAGAGATTCCAACCCTCCCGATTTGATCGGGAGTCTCCCGATTTAATGCGTAGCCTCCCGCTCTCCCGATTTATATCAGATTCTCCCGATTTATCATGAAATTCTGAAAACAAAAGAAAAACTGCTAATTTTTAGTGCTTTTTGCGACCTGAGTGTAGCAAAAGTAAAGAAAAGTACCAAAAATGTTTGTGAAAAGAATAAAGACCTTATAGAATAACTCAAAAATGATGTCAAAATGCCGGAAATGGCACTTGAGAGAACCTAAATTTGCAAAATTTCCCGGTGGAACATGCTTCTAGACCCCCCTAGAGGCGCACACCTTCAGCGCTAAAAATACTCCCTTTTTTCCTTCAAAAAGGGTTGGAATCTCTGGAAGAGATTGCAATAAGTAAGGTAGCACTCGCATGTAGCTGCTACTACAAAAAGTAGTAATGGTTCACAAAGTTGATAATTTATATGTTGGCTAAATATTGCAAGATGAGCCATTGACATGACGTTGCTTTAAGTGGATCATAGAATGTAAATTTCTTTGATTGTCCTTTGCTCTGTACTCTGTGGGTCGGAATATGTTTGAAAACTGTTGCCATATTTCTTGTGCCTGATGTTTTTGCACCACCCCTCCCCACCTATAAAGCAAAGACACGCTAGCCTAACCCTCCTACCCATGTCCACAAACTTTGAAAAAATGGTCTGCAGCATTCATATTAATTTAATTTTTTTGTCAAAAATAATTTCAATTACTTGGTGGTTTATGTGTGCTTTTGTGGGTTTGTCTTGCATGGTAGCAATATTATTGTCTCTGGATGATAATTATTTCTGACTTACAAAAACATTTCTAATGCAGTCCTTGACATACATCTGTTGGTATTTTATATTTTTAAAGGTTCAGTGAGTCAGTCAGCTGCAGTATTCATGTCTGGGTTCAAGATGTCAAAGGACATTTGTAACAAGACTTCATAAGTTTCTGTTATTAAAGATTGTTATCATTAATTTCTTTTACCAAGGGCTTTAATTACTTTTTTGTTTTATCATAGTGTCCATTTTCAAGACTAGAGGCTTCCTGTGATGTCTGGGCTATCAAAGGTAACATACCTATATTCGATTAACATTGGGTGACATGTTGAACGTTTAATTTTCTGCCCTGTGGACACCACCTCTGTTTAGCTAACTTTACGATAGCACTGATCACCAAGCTTGCATCTTGAATATCAAAGTGACCAATATCCTGGGAGAGGACAGCTCTACATTTTACCTCAAGTGTTAGATGTGAAAGGTGGTGGATCAATAGCTATTTTCGAGCTGTCACTTTTTCAATATAATGACTTCATTATACAAATGTGATGGAGTGGTGCAAACCACACGATGACCCCAGCACAGGGCTGAGAGGTCGCCTCCAAGAGGGGCGGTGGCTGACTTGCATAATGTCTCAAGGTTATCCTTGCCTAAAACCACATTAATTTTTTTCTTACAAAGTCTGGTATATCTTGAAAGCCTTACTGAAGCAACAACAATCCTTAGTCTGTATCTAGTCCTCAATAAATTTTTAGGTGTCTTGACTAGTTACATAAACACAAATGGGACTAAAGTTATGGTAGTGAAATACTTGTATGGTATACATGCAACACTTCACTTCGTTGCTCGTGTCACACCAACGACAACAACAATAGATCTTACGATGGATATCGTCAAGAAAGCGCTTTTTAATCTAAAACCGGATAAGGCAAGCGGACCGGACCACGTTTCGTCCAAGCTTCTAAAGTGTGCTGGAAATGCTATTGTGCCATCACTGATGTCTGTTTTCACTGCTAGTGCGGCATGCAATACTGTCCCTGCTACTTGGAAATCAGCTAACGTGTCGTCACTGTACAAAAGTGGGGATGAAACAGACAAGCATAACTACCGTCCAATATCTCTATTGAGTGTTCCTGGGAAGCTAATGGAGTCATGTGTTGGGTCCATAATCACCACGCATATAGCTAATCACGACCTAAGTAGCAGCAATCAGTAGGCGTATAGAAAAGGATACTCAACGGAGCTTTTACTGGAGAAGGTGACTGAAGACTGGAGAAAAGCGCTGGACAAAAATTTGGTGGTTGGCATAGTGTTCGTAGACTTCCAGAAGGCCTTTGATTCCATATCCCACTCACTTCTTCTACAAAAACTCCAGGGACTTGGCATTGCAGGAGACCTCTGGTCTTGGATCAAGGACTACCTGTCTAATAGAACTCAAGTCACCATAATTAATGGCATCCAATCCAACCGAAAGACAGTGGAATTTGGTGTACCAAAGGGATCTGTGCTCGGTCCATGCCTATTTGCTCTTTTTTGCAATGACCTGCCTACCATAATAGACGATAGAGAAGGGGAGCTACACATGTATGCTGATGACACCACTATCTACGTCGCGTCCCCAAGTCCAGACACAGTAGCTAGCGTCTTGAATTCTGTTCTTCGCAAGTTATATCGCTGGTGTTGCCATAACTCCCTCACACCACACCCAGGAAAGACAGAATATATGTTGTTACAGCGTGGATCATTCATTGGCCCTTTACAAGGCATTAAACTTGGTGACAATTACATTAATCATGTAAACTCCACAAGGTGTTTAGGTGTTAAAATTGACAATATGCTCAAATGGAACGTTCACGTCAAGGAATTGTGCAAATGCTTTAGTAAAAAACTAAACCTCTTGCGATCATTGTATTTTTTACCAGTTCAAGTAAGGGTTGACTTTAGTAATTTTGCCCTCTGTTACATATGGAATGCTTGTCTGGGGTTCGTGTGGTGCAGCACTTTTTAGTGAACTTCAGAAGATCCACGTACGTGCGGCCAAGTTGATTCACGGTCTCGACTGGCTTACCCCCTCAGATGAGGTATTACTGAAAACCAAGTGGAAGTCTTTAAAGCAAATGTACATTCGACAGATACTTTGTTTAGTGTACAAATGTGTCTCCGGAGATGCTCTCTCCCACCTACGTCACTTGTGGTCAAAACAAGAGAGCGGATATAATCTAAGAAGAAAGAACTGCTTGGTGCTTCCCAAGCCTAATACAGACTTTGTTAAGAAGTCAATTAAATTTGCAGGGGCCTCTTTTTGGAACTTATTAGACAATGAGGCCCGCCTTGAAGAATCTTTGGCGGGTTTCAAAAGTTCATTAATAGAACTTGGTTTTTAAATCTTTTGTATCATCTAGGGACTTTAATGATTTAGCGTAGTTTATTGATTTCTTCATTTATTGTTATTTTCATAAGACACGACCACATCAGCTATTATGCTGCAATATTTATCGTGTATAAATAAAAGCTATTATTATTATTATTATTATTATTATTATTATTCAGTAAATTTCTTTCTCTTTTATTTTAGGGGTTCCCTGATCCCAGCATAGCCTCCACATCACAGGAAGGCCAGGCAGGAGCAGAAACGAGGACATTGAGAGTTACCCTGTTAAGTAGTGAATGGAGATCATCAACTGACGGAGATGTGTCAACCATCAACAGAGAACTAGCAATACAGTTGGCTAAACACCCTAATGTACAAGTTAGTGTCTTTCTCCCTCAGTGTAGTGAAGAAGATAAGAACATTGCTGCTAGTCACAAGGTTCAGCTCATTGAAGCAGAGAAAATGCCTGGTGTGGATCCAGTTGATTGGCTGATTGATGTACCAGAAAACCATGCCATGGACTGTATTATAGGACATGGAGTGCATCTTGGTCGACAAATACCAATCATAAAAAGACAACATCATCATTTTAAGTGGATTCAAGTTGTTCACAATGCCCCTGAAGAACTTGGAATGTACAAAAGCATTTCCGAAGGTGAGCAAATGCAACAAACAGAGATAGAACTCTGTGAGTTGGCTGATCAAGTTGTGGCAGTTGGACCCAAGCTGGCAGATGCTTACAAGCGTTATCTTCGCTCTGGGAAAAAGCAGCAAGAGGTTCTCAATCTCACCCCAAGCATTTTCACTGAGTTTTTGGAAGTAAAGCAAGCCATTGAAGAAAGAGAAACATTCTGTGTTTTAGTAATTGGGAGTGGTGATCGTGAGGATTTTAATCTGAAAGGATACGACCTTGCTGCTCAAGCAATTGCAGAGTTGAAAGACAAATCCTACCAACTCAGGTTTGTTTGTGCACCAACAGGAAAGGGAAGTGAAACAGCAGAAAAGTTACTTCAGTATGGCATTGCTCGTAATCAACTAATTGTTCGTAGCTTTAAAGAAAGCAGGGAAGTACTGGCCAGATTATTCTGTGAGGTGGATCTGGCAATAATGCCATCTAGGACTGAGGGCTTTGGTTTGACTGCTCTTGAAGCCTTATCTGCTTGTCTTCCTGTTCTTGTCAGTGGTAACTCAGGACTTGGAGAAGCTCTCAAAAAAGTGCTCAATGGCTCAAACTGTGTAGTGGATTCTGAAGATCCTAGAGACTGGGCCAAGGCAATCAGTCATGTCCGCCAGAAAAAAAGGGAAGTGCGGCTTGGAGAGTCTCAGCTCCTTCGTGAAAAGTATTTGGAGAAGTACACCTGGCAGGAACCTTGCGACATTCTTGTGGAAAAAATGCAGGATCTTGTGTTTGGTAAAGTTTCCTATTTATTAACAGCAGCTTTTGAAAAATCAAGCTTTGAGAAATCAGGATACCACAGTGACTGTAGTCATAAAAAATAACAGTAGTTGATTCTTTACTTCTATGGTAATGTACACCAAACTTACTAGCAAGTTATAGTTGAGTGTTGCAAAATAATAATTAGTTGTCATTTTCTTCTGGTAGGTACATGTATATCAGAAAGCAGACCATTTTCAACAGAAAAGGACAAGAGGCCATTACCCTTTTTGGATAATCTGCATCCGAAACGACTTAGAGAAGAATTGACTGGTTGTGATCCTGAAGGTAAATTTGTCAAGATAGCTAAAGTACTTGACAGTTGCAGTTGAGTTAAGTGTAGACTGCAAGAGCATAGCTTGTTTCACATGTAAAAAATGGATGTTCTCACATGCTTTGTAAATTGATGACATTTCAAAAAACATTTCAGAAACTAAGTTGAGGATTTGGTCAGTTGTTTTGAATGTATCACCTGAAAAACACCCATATATCCCATTTCTCAATGAGAAAGGCTGTGCTTACCTGATCATTCAGCAGTAGTCTTTATGGGAGGGTTCATATACTGTGACCAACTTAACCATTGTAAAGGTACATACATGTACAGAACTTTATCTTTGTGCAGTTCATTGAACATAATGTTCAATGCTGCTTGAAGTTATATGATTGTGAAATATTATTTGAATGTGTTTTTCTTCAGGTCAAGGATCCCTTGGCTTTATTTCTTCATCAGTGGAACTCAATCAGTTGCCTTCCACTGTGGCCAGTCAGACTTATGAGGAACGCCCTTATCAGAGAAGTAACATTCAGAGTGAGTAGCAAACAATGTACAGCTTTACAAAAAACAGATCTGTAGAAGCTGACCTCAAAGACTCTCCACCTCATTGCACAAATTCTTTCATAATTTTTTTAAGTGTTATTCTTGCATTTTCTTTTGGAAGGTTCCTTTGGTCATTGCAGGCCAGGTTCATCACTAGAACACAGTCAGTTGCCTTTTATGGCAGTAACTCAGTCTCCAACTCAAATGTACCAGACAAGTCACACTCAGAGTGAGTAGGAAAACATTTCTCTTCAAACAATACATTTTTTTGTTGGTTAGAACTCTGTACTGTATTTTAATAATAATAATGATGATGGTGATGATAAAACAAGAGTTTGAGGATCTTTACACCAAGTAAGACTCAAGCCAATGCTGATCAACAGCCATTTGAAGTATGCCCATGGGGGTAGCATATAGGTCTTTGTAGAGTTGTCATGTTCTGTGTTTAACTGTGTTTGGATAGCAGTTTCTGTTGATCTTCAAATGTGGTCGTAGTGTACCCTTTGCTCCTGTCCCCCCTTCCCTGGTGTTCATTTTGGAAAACTTGTAGTTGAGTTGGAAAGTATTTCCACAGATTACTTCAGTGTGATTGTACCTTGATGGGTGCCACTCTCAGGGTTGCCATGGATACCTGCATACTCTGCTTAAATCACCCATAGCTCCACCTTGTAACCAGAGGTCCCTTCCCCAAATAAATTTATTGATGTTGAATGTACAACACACATAAAATTTCAGTCACCAGATCCTTTGAAGCTATTTTTGGTGACAATCATAATTATGTCTATGCCATAGCTAGTATAGTAAGTAAGTAAGTAATGTCTTTATTTATAGAGGGTAGCACTTAATAGCTATAAAGCTATTAAACAAACTCGTGGCCCTCCTATTTACAAGTTTTTCTTCTTTTCGAGGTTCCACTGGCTTTCTACCATCATCTGTGGAACACAGTCAGTTTCCTCCTACTGTTACCAGTCAGACTTATAAAGGACCCTTTCACTCTCAGAGTGAGTACAAAATATTATTTTTTACAATTATTATGGCACACTTTCACCTTAACAGGCTCTTCACGTTGCACATTCTGGAATTTTTAAGTGTTTTTTTTTTTATTTTCTTTCAAAAGGCTCCTCTGGTCATAGCAGACCAGCTTCATCAGAGGAACACAGACAGTTACCTTTTGCTGTAGTGAAGCAGCCTCCAACACAATTGTATCAAACAAGTCACACTCAGAGTGAGTAGGAAAACATTTTCTTTGATTACTACCAAAATTTTTGATCAAAATTGTGTGCCATATGTTTTAATTTGTGTAAAGAGAGCTTACAAGCTCTTCTTGTTAATAGGTCACCATTTCCCAGAAGCTTTTTATAGGGGACACATAACTATGCCTCAGTTTGAATGTGTCTTTTTTTTTTTTTTCGGTCAAGGATTCCCTGGCTTTTTGCTGCCTTCTGTTGGACACAGTCAGTTGTCTTCTTCTGTGGCCAGTCAGATTCAAGAAGGACACCTTTATCAGAGAAATCAGATTCAGGGTGAGTAGGAATTAAATATAAACATAGGAAATATAAATGTATACCCCGGTAATTTTACAAAATAACAAATAGCGTTTGACCTCAACTTAGCCCCTCCACCACATTGCAAAAATTCTGTATCACATATTTTGTAAGTTTTTTTATCAAGGTTTTTTTTTGCATTTTCTTCTGGAAGGCTCCTCTGGTCATGGAAGGTTACCTTCATCAGTGGAAAACAGTCAGTTGCCTTTTACTGCAGCTGCAGTCCCTCCAATGTACCAGAGTGAGTAGGAAAACTTACTTTGTACAATTACTACAATTTGTTGAAAACTCTGTATTGTATTTTAATTATTTGGTCCAAGATTTTAATTATCTTTACTGCTTAAGGGTTTGACCATATTTGAAGGAGCGAGAGCAAGATCTAGAGTAACACTTTGAATTTCAGCTAAACTTAAAATTGTCACAAACAGCTCCAAATTCTGTTTTACGCGTGCTTAACATTGTTCTGTATTTTACTTCGCTGGAATTTTTTTCGTTTTTCAGAAATAATGTATGCAAAAAAGGCATTTTGCAAGGTTACGTTCTCCCAGTCAGCAAGCAGTCTGAGTTTCCCAACACATTGCGTGCACATCTTTCCTTGTAGGGTTTTGCCACCATGTTTTGAGTAGAGTAGGACTGGAAACTGCATTGTGACGTAAGGTCACAGGTTAGAGGCGGGAGAGATCGAATTGAACAAAATGGCGCCTTTGAAAATAAAACTCTGCTGTTTATAGTTTCAGCACAAGTGTATCCGCTTGGCGGTTGAAGGACATCATTAAGTCTGGAAACCCGTAAGTCCCACAGCATTTCTCGAAGAAATGAGAGGTGTTTGGCCTTTGTTTTGTACAATAGCGCTTTTTGGCGCTCGAGGGTTGAAAGTTGTCTGACAAAGGCCGGCAGAGCCAAGTGGTAATAAAGCCTAAAACACAGATCTCTTGTTGGGAACTATGTCAGCGTGAGTTTTGCAGTGTCCGCTTGGGTGCTGCAGCGACAAAGTTGCCGAGAAGTGAACTGGTTTTAGACTTAAAAAAATTCTTTAGCTGTTTCGCAGGGGACGTTCCCCGCAAAAAAATTTTCTGTGCCTCATTAGCCTTGGGGTTAGCTTTTTTGTTAGGGTTAAACCCCAACCCTAGGCCTTGGAGTTAGCTTTCGTGTTAGGGCTAGCTAGGCCTGTAACCCTAAAACTTTACCTGGTTTCATTGTTTTGAGGAACAAAAGGTTTTCTTTGTTTATCGTTTGTGAAAGAAAAGTAAAAGACGCCGCAAGCAAAAACCTTGTCTTTTTGCATGTGTTATTTTTCAAAAAGGAAAGAAAGACCAGTGAAATTAAACACAGGACAGTGTTTAGCACACGTAAACAAACTTGCATGCGGAATCTGGAGCTGTTTGTGACAATTTTAAATTTAGCCGAACTTCGAAGTGCTCTCGCTCCTTCATTTAATGTTTTAGTCCCGAAAACATTTCTTTATGTTAATTTTCCTTTTTTAAAAACTAGGTTGTGGAAAGTTAAAATAAAGGTACCTCCTCTCCCTTAGTGTCACTGACAATTAGTCCAGCAGATTGGTTACCAAACCAAATTTGGTGGCATGCTTCTTGGAACACTGAGCTGTGTAGTGCCCACATACTACACACAACAGAATTTTGCTACTGCATGCTTTGTTTAGTTTTGGTAGAGCTGTGCCAAAGAATAGATATAATATTTAAGATGTTCTTAAAGTTTGGTTTTTGTAAATCTCTTTCTTCTTTTTGTTGTTTGTTCATGACAGTTGGACAAAGTCAGTTGCCTTTCTCTGCAGCCTCTCAGACTCACGGAGAACCCACTTTTTTGACAAGTCATCATCCTCAGGGTGAGTAGAAAAAATATTTTTGTGCAATTGAAACATACAATAGCTTCAAACAGGGATTTTGAAGCCACTCACCCTCACTGCACAAGTTTTAGCACATTGTTTGACGAAAATAATGTGGTATGCTCAACAAGGAAATTCAAGTTGTTTCTGGAAAAAATTTAGCCAGCTAATAGATAAACACAATGTTAATCCAACTGACTGGTCCTAGACCTTAACAACATTTTGCCTGTTAAAAATATTGTCAATTGCTGCACTGACAGCTGGCATTTATCTTTACCCAGGCATGTGGAATTTTATTTTAGCTGATAAAATTAATGAAAGCAGCAAGCCCTAATTTAAGTTGGTTAACCTTGTTTAAACGGTGTTTTTCTTCTGGAAGGCCCTCCTGGTCATGGCTGGCCACAGGTTGTATACAATCCGCTGCCTTTTCCTGCCGGTACTCAGACTTATGGAGAAACTGCTTTTCATGGACTCCACATGCAGAGTGAGTACAAAAATTGTATTTATTTTCATACAATAATATTGCAACAATTATTATTGGTAAATGCATGACCACTTGAAGAGCTTGTGGCTCCTCGTCACGAATCTCCTTACCTTCTCTCTGAGGCTGTAACTCAAAGAGATTTTAAAATTTTGGTGATATGATACTTTTCAGAAAGTTGCCATCAAAGGCGCTACAAAGATCATGTTGTTGGTTTCCAATATTTAAATTTAGTAAAAAGATTGAAAGTATTATTTTGTAAATTAAGAGTACATGTACAACACTATGTACATATCTCTTGTTTGTTGTATTCTTTGTTGATATATATTTTAGTTGTAATGAGTAAAAAATTAAGATTGAATATAGTATCAGGATGGACAAATATTTAAAAATGCTATCATAACACAACAAAATAATATTGACAAGGAACGCAAATTAAGGCTATCCATTTTATTGAACACCTTCAATGCCATGCACTCATGCAAGTTTAAGGGATCAAGTATTTTGAATTGCTCGAAAAGATGAAAATGAAAATTCTTACCATGTCAACTCTGTGGTCTTTTAATTATTAATACTATTATTGAATTTTATTACAGTATTTAACAAATTGTATATGGTAAGAAAGTCGTTGTTATTTGGCATCTGCACCCAACATAATCCTGTTATTTATCATTCATTGCAAAGTGTTGCATAACTGCAGTATTTTTAGCTGTAAAATATTCGTTGACAATTTGCTGAATCATAAAACAATTATCCTGCTCAACCTTAAGGAATATTGCCTGATTTTAGTCTACTCTGCCCTTGGCCTCGTCAACTATGTATCAGGCAATATTCTTTGCGATTTTTACAGAGACAATTGTCCAAGGGGTTGTCTGACTCGAGATAACATGTCAAGTCTAAAGTCTTTAATATATGCTTATAATAAACAGATAAACAGAATGATAAAATCTTGGAAGACTGACATGATAATAGTTTACTAATCGTATGGTATTTTTTTCAGTGCAAGGCTCCTTTGGTTATGGCTTGCCACATTCATCAGTGATATCCAGTCAGTTGCCTTTTGGTGCAGCTACTCCAACTCACAGGGAACCCACTTTCCAAAGAAGTCATCAAACTCAAAGTGAGTGGGCAGAACTATTTTACCAATCAAAAATAATGATACTGCAGACCGAATGTAGACAGTCAACCTTTATTTTTAGTACATCTTCTGAACCACTTTGTAGACAAAACCTTGAAATGGTGAAATGCAGGTTTGATGCCGTACAGTGGTAGACCCAATCAGATTCATAGATTTTCAATAGAAACATGCTGAGTTTCTACTTAATTAATTTATATGGCTCTTAGCATGTGACGCATGCTTGTACATTGCACTTTTCTGCTCTTTCAATGAGTTGACAATAAGCTACATTTTTGTTACCCTTCCTTGCATCGGCATGTGGACAGTAGGTGCCTGAATTTTCGAAAGGCCTCCCCTGCGATCATTCAGCTTCCAGATGAAAAACTGATACCACAGGTGTGAATTCCCTAAATCCAGCCATGAGACCCCACACCCAGGCACCCATCAGAGTGACTACATGATAGAAAAAGTATAGAAGAAAAGGAAGGTGGTGCGGTTGGAACTTGGACAAATGGCTCAACTACCACCAAAATACGGGGTGGGGGGAAGGAAGGGGGGTGGGGTGGAGGTGGAACCACTGACCAGCTGACTGTATACTGAGCTGACCACATGCTTGTACTTGGCTATGCACTTAGCGACTTAGCTTAAACAATCTCCCCCAGAATGGTATTTGAAGCTTAGGAGGATATTGAGGTGTGCTGTTTATGTTCTGTTTAATTTTCTCGTAGGCCATGGTCTATCTGTGTTTCTCAGAATTCTTAAAGCTGAATACAACAGACGGTCACTCTTGAAACCACTCCTTTGGGAGAACACCGTTAAGTTACCGCTTGAAGAGGTTTACACGAGATTGTCAATCGTTTCAAGAAGAAAAACAGACTTTCAGCTTCAAAGTAATGAAGTGAACATGTATGACATCTTCAAGACTCTCAACAAAGGTCAGGATGCCATGGTACTAGTAGAAGGAAGTCCAGGAATTGGAAAGACGACTTTTTGTCAAAAACTCTCGTATGACTGGGCAAATGAAAATATCCCAAATGAGTTTTCTTTCCCTGTATTTCAACTTATGCTACTGCTGAAATGCCGAGACATTAATGGAGACGTAATGGAAGTGATCAGTGAACAACTTCTCCCTGAAGACACGGATGACAAGGTCAAAAAAGAGATAATGGATTACATCAAGGATGTTCATAACCAGGAAAAGATTTTAATCATTTTGGATGGCCTTGATGAGCTTTCTAAGACAGCTGAACAACATGTAGATAAACTACTTCACAGAAGAATTTTACCGTTTTGCTATGTCTTGGCAACGTCTCGTCAAGAAAGAGGGATTGTAGTGCGACAGCAGGTTGACTTTGACATTCTTTTGCAAATCGAAGGATTTACTGAAGAAGATGCTTTTGACTACATCAGGAAGCATTTTAGGCATTTTGGGCCAGAGCATTTGTCAAAGGGAGAAAGGCTGATTAAAGCAATCCAAGAAAACACTTTCCTACATGCACTGCCAAGCAATCCGTTAAATCTGCTTCTTCTTTGTGTTGTTTTTGAGCAGTATCAAGGAGACCTTCCCTCCAGTCGAACAGAACTTTACCAGATCATTGTCAGGTGCCTTTTAAGGAGATATTGTGCAAAGCAAAAATTGAAAGTTCCTGATGACGACAAAGCTCTAGAGAAGCAATTTGAAGATAGTTTACTAACATTAGGAGAGTTAGCTTGGAGATGCCTACAGAAAGATCGGCATTCTTTTTGTGAAGAAGAATTGACAAGATTTGAAAGTAACAATAAAGATCTGGCAGCTCGCAAAATTGGCCTAGTGTTCAAGGAAGCCAGTGTGAAGAGGATAAACCCACAGCACGAGTATCACTTCTTTCATAAAACGTTCCAAGAGTACTTGGCTGCATTATATCTCGCACACAAGATACTCAAAGAGGAAGTGAATGTTGACTTTCAGTTAGAGTTTTATAAAGATATCACGGGCAAATACCGACAAGTGTTTCTCTTTGTGTCTGGTATACTGGGTGATGATGCTAGTGTTCTTTTTAGACAGATTGGCAAGATGCTTAAGAGTAAACACTGGGACTGGAACAAGTGCTCCAAGGAAGAGGCGACTTTCTTTACAGAAAGTTTCAATGAAAGTAGAAATGCAGAACAAGTGGCAATGGCTCTTTGTTCCTTCATCCCGTTTCCACTGACTGTAGATTTGGTTTGTAGTCGCAACGGTTGTACTGGTGTTTTGACAGTTGTGAATGCCTGCAAGAGCTTTTCACAGTTACAGCACCCTCTTCATCTTACTGTGACAATCAAAACAAAGTTAACAGATTCTAATACAGTTGTTGATTTCCTAGCATCCTGGCCACACTTAAGAACACTTTCCTTTTCTATTGGCTTTTTGTCGGTTGGACCCCTGGCAGATACCTTGTTTACAGCACTGTCTAAAAAGTCGACTCTGACTTCCTTTACTGATCAGTTATTACAACGTATCAATGATAATACTTATTGGAGACCTGATTTCACTTTAGCCGCAAGTAAGACTGCGACTACTGTAACATTAAAACTGGCTGATGAGCAGAATGAAGCTTGGGCCATTACTCTAACTGGATTGTCACCAGATACACCACTGACATCTGTTGTCCTCAAGATTTATAGTTCAACGAGTAATACTGCAATGCAGACTTTGAAAAATGTTTTATCAAACAAATATATAACCTCTCTTGTCCTCATCATATATGGAGAGATGACGGATTCTCAAGCGACTGCCGTTCGTGAAAGACTCGCAGCAAAAGGCATTTTAAAGTCCCTTACTCTGATTGTCTATGGAAAACTTAGCTACAATGGTGCCGTCTCCTTGAAGAAAGGTTTACTGGAAAACAGTTCTTTGAATTCTTTGAAAGTGAAAGTGTTTGGAGAGCTTCCTGACAACTGGGTGACTATCACTGAGAATGTACTCGTGGCGAAAAAGCCATTGATGTCAGTCACAGTTCATCCAAGTGTCACTGGAAACATAACAGAGGAACAGGTGGTCTGTCTTTGTCGTGCATTTAAACTGCAGTCATTAACTTTAAGCCTTTGGGGCGAGTTGAGTTGCAGTGGGGCAGAAGCTCTCTGTAAACTCTTGATGGAATCCTCAACTTCTTGTGTCACTTTAAACATCCATGGTAATGTATCAGATGATGTCGCGGACTGTTTTCTAAGGCATTTAAAGCTATGCAAGACCCTCTCCACGTTGAGTATAAACATTTGGGGAGAACTGACCAAAGAGGGAAACAGTGCTCTTCAGGAGTTATCATGTAACCAAAGATGTTCCTTTGCCTTGATTGCCCCTAGCTCGACTTCAGATGAATGGATTTGTAAAGACCTCAATTTTTCCACTACCTACGTTTCTCAATCATTAACCTCTGTCTTATCGAAACTTAAAGACACCTCCAAAAAGAAGCTTAGTCTTGTCATCCCTGCCCATGGTTACATGAGTGGAGACTGGGCACGTGGTCTGGGTGATGGTTTGGCGAAGAACACGTCATTAACTACACTAAGTCTTAAATTCGACAGCTGCAGTGACATGAGTGAAGACTGGGCACGTGGTCTGGGTGATGGTTTGGCGAAGAACACGTCATTAACTACACTAAGTCTTAAATTCGACAGCTGTAGTGACATGAGTGAAGACTGGGCACGTGGTCTGGGTAATGGTTTGGCGAAGAACACGTCATTAACTACACTAAGTCTTACATTCAACAGCTGCAATGTCATGTTTGGATTCTGGGACCTTGGTCTGGGTAATTGTTTGGCGAACAACACGTCATTAACTACACTAAGTCTTACATTCAACAGCTGCATTGACATGAGTAAAGTCTGGGACCTTAACAACACGTCATTAACTACACTTAGTCTTACATTCGACAGCTGCATTGACATGAGTGAAGACTGGGACCTTGGTCTGGGTGATGGTTTGGCGAACAACACGTCATTAACTACACTGAGTCTTACATTCAACAGCTACTGTGACACGAGTGAAGACTGGGGACTTGGTCTGGGTAATGGTTTGGCGAACAACACGTCATTAACTACACTGAGTCTTACATTCGACAGCTACTATGACATGAGTGGAGACTGGGGACTTGGTCTGGGTAATGGTTTGGCGAACAACACGTCATTAACTACACTGAGTCTTACATTCGACAGCTACTGTGACATGAATGGAGACTGGGGACTTGGTCTGGGTGATGGTTTGGCGAACAACACGTCATTAACTACACTGAGTCTTACATTCGACAGCTACTGTGACATGAGTGAAGACTGGGGACTTGGTCTGGGTAATGGTTTGGCGAACAACACGTCATTAACTACACTGAGTCTTACATTCGACAGCTACTGTGACATGAGTGGAGACTGGGGACTTGGTCTGGGTAATGGTTTGGCGAACAACACGTCATTAACTACACTGAGTCTTACATTCGACAGCTACTGTGACATGAGTGGAGACTGGGGACTTGGTCTGGGTAATGGTTTGGCGAACAACACGTCATTAACTACACTGAGTGTTACATTCGACAGCTACAGTGTCATGAGTGGAGACTGGGCACGTGGTCTGGATAATGGTTTGGCGAACAACACGTCATTAACAACACTTAGTCTTACATTCAACAGCTGCTTTGACATGAGTGGAGACTGGGCGCATGGTCTGGGTGATGGTTTGGCGAAAAACACGTCACTAACTTTACTTAGTGTTACATTCAACAACTACGTTGGCTCAACTGGAGACTGGGTACGTGGTCTGGGTGATGGTTTGGCAAAAAACGCGTCATTAACTACACTTAGTCTTACATTGAACAGCCACAGTGACTTGAGTGAAGACTGGGCAAGTGGTCTGGGTGATGGTTTGGCAAAAAACACGTCATTAGCTTCAGTTAGTGTGACATTGAACGACTACAGTGGCATGAGTGAAGACTGGTTAAATAATTTGTGCGACAGTCTGGCTAAAAGTGACACAATAGCTTCTCTGAGTTTAACAATTAACTACTACAGTGATACAAGTAAACTCCTTGGATGTGATCTCAGTAAATGTTTGGCGAACTGCAAGTCACTAACTTCTCTTAATCTAACAGTAAGCTTGTATGGAGAGTCCATTGAGTGCTGAAAACTATCATTCTGTCAGCAAATTCCAGTCTAGCATTTGCATTTCTAAGTACATTTACACACCACACAATTGAATATAATTTTTTTATTGGTATCAATTTCAATTTATCAGTCGAAAACAACAGTTCAGGCTGTTGAGTAATGAGAGCCTATAGTTTTTAAGTACTTTTATCAGACGTTTATTTTGATTATCGTGGCTGTTGGGATAACTGTGCGCAACAGTGGTAACAGTGGTATGGGGAAAATGTTTCACAGGGGGGTGGTGCA
Organism: Oculina patagonica; assembly: GCF_052425735.1. NCBI lineage: Eukaryota > Metazoa > Cnidaria > Anthozoa > Scleractinia > Oculinidae > Oculina > Oculina patagonica. The sequence goes on from NC_135771.1 coordinate 2,679,408, forward strand.
TGCAAGGTGGCGGGGCTTCAAACATTATTCTTGTTTTATTTTTTAGGCAATTTCTTTCGAAAATTTGTGTCGCTAAACAGTTTGTTTTGTTACACAGTGCACTTTTCTGTGTGAAACTCTGTACAATACTAAACAGGTTTGTCAGTTTACAGGATGTTTTGCATTTCAAATAGTTTAGACTATTAAGTAGACTGAAAGAAGTCCAAGATTTTTCTTAAGGTTAGTTGAGTTGGTGAACATGTGAGCTTGTGCGGAGATCACCCAGCATAGGGAGGTGCATCGCACAAGGTGAAATTCATCCACAGACATGTGCTAACGCGCTTACCTAACCCTGGGAAAAATGAAGAACTACTCGTATGTGGTATGAAAAGTAGAACTGTTGTCTGCTCAGGAAAATAAATTTGAACCGTTGCATTGCGTTACATCCCTCACAAAACTCTCTTTGGGAAAGAATTCACTGTATGGTGTGGTGTTAAGCCGTTGTAGAATAATTCTCAGAAAAGTCACACAATCTGGCATATTCTTATACAATCAAACTGGCTTGCAATAAGGACAAATGTCCGGAAATATAACTGCAAGAAGCTTTGTTTCATTGATTTGCCTGTGAACGTCTATTGCAAGCTAGTATTAATTTAGTTATGAATGAACAAATATTGTGATCTGTTCTGAGTCCATGAGGGCCGTTACTTTGTTTCCTCTCCAACTGTTGCTACTTTCCAGTTGACTATGTTCATGGCAGTGGAATTGAAAAATTGACTGATTCAAAGTTGGCAATGACATTTTCGACCAGAAACCAATCCAAGTGTTTCATTTCTGCTACAAAAACGGATGCTAACAGTTTTTTAAAACCTTCAGGAATATGTTTTTAGTTTAGGCAGGTCCGTTATCATGGTGAGGCAGTGATGAGAAGGAACCATCAGTCCAGTTTGCTGTTTTTGGCAAATTTTTGAAAAAGTACCCAAAGAGTTTCAGATTTTCATTGTCCAATCAAAGTTGTTCGAGCAAAAGTTGTTGCCATCAGGTTACATGATGTAACTAAGTAACATGCCGTATGGAAATAAGACTCAGTCTTGAAATTCTAAGAGACAGGATTGTGAGTGCATCGGAAAAGCTTCCGTTGATCTTAGTTGTACTCATTGTCTCAAATTGAATCATTAAGTGCATCTCAGGGACAGATCTAGAAATTTTAGGGGGGGCTGTCGTAAGAGCACAAGCTACCCCCCCCCCCCCTAAAAATTTACGTTCGTGACCGAAAACCACTATTTCGACATCATGCCTTGACTTCCTGTAAACTAGGTAGACTTTTGAAGCTACCCCTTGACCTTTCCTTCTCAGTATAGTAGACGCCTCCTAAACGGACCTGTTTGTTAGTTAATACAGTTCAGTGTAAATAGTGTACACAAGACGAGAAATTATCTCGGACCTGTTTATTACAATATAGTTCAGTGTAAATAGTGTATACATAATGAGAAAATATCTTGTTTTTCTAAGAAATATTTTACATTAGCATTTTGTTTCTAATCTGTGAAACAAGAGACATTGTTCAAGTTTCGTTTTGTAATTAGAAATGTAAAGTTGTGACTGCTTGTTGCAGCTGTCCATGTCTGGCACCTCTGCTGTAATTGTCAGGTGTATTAAGGAGTACGTCAGCCATTAATTATAAACTGGGGGAGGTGGTGTTTCTTGAAAACAAGACCACTTGACACTGATGTCTTCATGGCAACTAACCGAATCTTAAAAGCTTTTACCAGCAGGGAAAGCAGCAAGTTTTTTTTCTTTTTACCCAAGAAACTTGCCAAATTGTAATTTGAATGCGTGGTCAAGTGGTGTGATTCTTGCACTGATTACATTGTAATGTGTGATACCAAGAAAGTCAATCCAGGAAAGCTTGTCCAAACAACCAATTGCCTTTTTTTTTCTTAGGAACTTGGTAATGAATTGATTTTACATTAAAGCAAAAACCTTAAAAAACGAAGAACACTGAAGGAAAGTATTTCAAATAAACATTGATTGATCCACTCCTTAATGTAACTGAACTGTTATGATATTGAGGATCAAAACTAGATGTATTATATTTAGCATTGTAATACTAGGAGGCACAAAGTGACTTTCATTGCTCTTTAGCAATGTTTTTGTAATCGTGATACTTAGAACTTTTCTCTCCAGCGTTTTTAATGGTTTTGTATCAGAACAAGAGACTTGAGAAACATTCATTGACATAAAATACCAAGTACAAAGAAAAAGTACAATGAAAGTACTTGGGACTGTTGAGAAACAACTCGGATAAAAATGTAATTTCAGTATGTAAATAAAATCATTGTTAGTTTTATTGTCTGTTTGTTGTTGATGTTGGTTTTCACAGAAGGAGCAGTTAACCGTTTAATTTCCAAGAGTGATCAAGATCAATTTTCTCCTTCCAATATCAATACATTGTTAAGCAGTCAGGTAATGAGAATAAAGACAATCATCAACTGGAGATATTGTCTTGATGTACCACTAAATTCTCACAACTAACATTAAGAGGAATGTATAACGATCAGTAAGGAGAATTAATATCGTGATCCATTCCTTGAACTTCTTGTTGTACAAAGGTTTTCTTTTGCAATGGTTTCGGCTCCACCAACGGAAAAGCAGAAAGTGTATGTTGACAATTAAAGGGGATATGCCTCTTGCGCAACATAGTACAGCTCGCTAATGGACTGCTCCCATAAACGAAGATCTCTTCCTTAAACAGACATTCAGTCAGTTCCTCCAGTATAAGCAGATATAACTTCCGTAGGCGAAACTTCAACAACCGTTGTTAGATTTGTAACCTATGAGCGGCATTTTCATCACGATGTAAGAAATAGACTTACTTCGCGGGAACTTAATTTCGCGAAAAAGGAACGGGCATATCTCGCGGGACCTAATTTCGCGATTTGGCCAAAACATTAAAAATATGTTAATAAACGTTAAAAATAAATGTTTGCAAGTCCTCAATTTCGCGAGATTGTGAAAATCGCGAAAATTGAGTCCCACGAAAATAAGTAACCATAAGGTAAATGGTGCGTGTGTTTAAATCCAGGTTAAATAGCCTGATTGAAGTGCAAACACGAGAAAAAGGTCGGTGAATTCGCAAGTTTATGTAAGATGTAAGCTCTTCGGTTCGAAAAAGTACTTTCGATTTCCCCCAAACTTTCTGGAGTGTTTTTCGTCAGGCTTTGTATACAAGAAGCGGCCAATCAGAAATTTCTCAAGTATTTATAGTTACACGGCGTCTCTCCCGATCCCTGTAAAGCCTGGTTCACACTTGTGCGATAAGCATAAAAGAACTCGTGTGTGAAGTGAAGCTATTCTCGTCCCCAGAGCCCGCGTTTTCCTTTTTCCCGCGGGACGGGAAACGACCGTCGTTATCGAGTCGTTACCTGATGGCTGCTCAAGTGGAACGTGGACTCTGGGAACGAGATTGGCGTGAAGCGAAATAGAATGTCTTTTTTTCTTTCTTGTGCTTGTGCTTATTTAACGAGTGTCAACAGGCGTGAGGTAAGCATAAGCACAGGATTTGGCTGTTGACGTGATTTCCATCATGCAATGTTCATGTTATGTTCGCCGGCTTGTGTATAGGCTCGATTTCCGCCGCCTTCCCGAGTCCGGACTTTGTTCCTCCCTGAGAGAGTGCTTTCGGGGGGAGGAGCGCGGGCTCATTTTTCCGCCTTGAAATATGCCGCTCTCTTCCAAAATTGTTCTGAATGTTGATATGATTTTGATTTATCAAGACGTTGCAAAGCTTAATATTAAAAACAAATAAAAAACTTCTTTCGATCAACACTGCTGTAACTCATTTCGAAACTTTTTTTCTTTATTCCGCTTATAAGCTCCTCCCGGATATCATGAGCTCACCCCAAGCCCATCCGGAGCCCCTTTAATACGAAGTTATATAAGCCCAGGGATTACAGGCGGGATTTTACGGTATCTCAAGTTTTAACCAGGTGTGAAAACCGTAAACTAAAGTGCATCCCAAGGTTACAACAGTTGTTGATTCAAAGTATTAACAGTCTTTTAACTTAGATCAGTCAAGTCATTAGCCAGGTTTTTACTGGGCTTACCGCGGGGCGCATGATACGTGCGATGGTTGAGTTCGACAAGCAGCTAACACGAGATGGGAGTAGAAAAGCAACACGCGCCCCGTGTTTTCCTCGCGTCTTTCATATCGATTCATAATCTTTGCAGTTGGAAGAAGTGCTTGACAGTGGTTAAATACACTCGGGGCGCGATGGTTGAGACACGCATCCCACGTAAGATGGGAGGAAGAAAGCAACACGCGCCCCGTGTTTTCCTCGCGTCTTCCATATCGATTCGTAATCTTTGCAGTTGGAAGAAGTGCTTGACAGTGGTTAAATACACTCGGGGCGCGATGGTTGAGACACGCATCCCACGTAAGATGGGAGGAAGAAAGCCACACGCGCCCCGTGTTTTCCTCGCGTCTTTCATATCGATTCATAATCTTTGCAGTTGGAAGAAGTGCTTGACAGTGGTTAAATACACTCGGGGCGCGATGGTTGAGACACGCATCCCACGTAAGATGGGAGAAAGAAAGCAACACGCACCTCGCGTTTACCTCGCGTCTTTCATAACGATTCATAATCTTTGCAGTTGGAAGAAGTGCTTGACAGTGGTTTAATACACTGGGGGGGCGATGATTAAGACACGCATTCCACGCGAGATGTGAGGAAGAAAGCAACACGCACCTCGCGTTTTCCTCGCGTCTTTCATATCGATTCACAATCTTTGCAGTTGGAAGAAGTGCTTGACAGTGGTTTAATAATACACTCGGGGCGCGATGGTCGAGACACGCATCCCACGTAAGATGGGAGGAAGAAAGCAACACGCGCCTCGCGTTTTTCTTTCGTCGCTCGTAACCCTTTACACTCCGAAAAACGCTTGTAATGTTAGTTAAAAAAAAAAAGATTGCCGGAAAGTGTGACATTTCATTCTCGCAATTTCGCAGATTTTTTTTTCGAAACCCAAGTCACATTTGTCTTTGCGATTTTTTCTTTGAAGTCGAAGGTTGAAACAGGTTGACAAGACAAGAAAAGAAAAAAAAAAAAATTTAACTTTTTTGTTTTTATTGGGTGGTACGCTAAAAGCTGTTTTAGATGATGTCAGTGCACTAAAGATGAACTAAAGGAACTAAATACTGATTGGATGATGATGAGGACAATTGCTATTGGTCTAAAAACAATTTGCTCAGTGCTTGATATCAAAACGTTGTGTAAAGTTTTTTTTTCTTGACATGTATTCAGTAACAGTCCATTTTCGCGATATTCTTTTTAAAAGTTATCAAAATTCATGTTTTCTACAGGAAAAAAACGCGAAATATTTTTTGTTACATAAACGTAAAATAAAAAAGGTTATGATCAATTATGAAATTTTCACCGATTAACACGGAAGTAATGAAATATGTCCACGGTTGGACGGTTGAGATTTCAAACACTTGTACTGCCAGTCTTGTTGCTGTTTGGTTATTGAAAAAAAAAACAGAACCCAGTCGCAAACTGAAGGCAACGTTGACGCCTCTCGTGAAATTTATTTTATCTGCTGTCCAAGGTTAACATATCGTACAGATTGTAGTCGCAATCTTAAGTTCATAGTAAGTCTACAATCCTTGTGTGTGAGTCCATTCTCCGAGCCATTCCAATTCTTCACGTCTAGGACATGTGACACTGAATAGACCAATAAAAATGGTTCATGTCCATATTTGGAAAACGAAAGCTGTCCTGGGAATTTTGGGAAAGCCCGTCAAAGCAGGAAGTGAGGTTTGAATTCGTCCTCTTGATCTCTTCAGCTGGAAAGGACACTTTACTGGAGTTTATTTGGCTTTTGGTAAAATTGCAACCATGGGGTGATTTCAGCTTTTCACCAAGCTTGTCATCATGTAGCTTTCTCGTCAAATTAACGTTTGCTTGGCTGTGAAAACAGTCAGCGTTGTTGCTCGGTGTGACGATCGATCAGGTAGGTTTACTTTAAGCATCCAAAGTTTTCTTTGTTTTGATTCTCTTACATTTCATTGTAGCTTCTAGACAAGTGTTAAGATATTTATAAATCTTTATGTCTGTTGTAATGATTGTTAACGTTTTGTCGAGAGAAATTGTGTAAATGTAAGCTTATTAAAATCACAGCGCTCACTGCTTGTTTGACCGCTAGCTAGTGACGGAGGAATGCAAACATTCTTGTGTGCTGCACGCGCTGTTGTTAAGTACAATCAGAAGAGTCATAAATAACCAGGAACTGATCTGCTTTAGTTCAATTTATCAGAGAATTCCAATTTACCTTCAAGTTATATTAAAAGCGTCTTTATCTCAAAATGGCGCCATGCTTGCTTGTTGATTGTCTTTATGCATGTAGTATTTAGTGAACTTGATATTCCGCCCCAAAACAAATGTTCATCCATGACAGAGCAGGTATTCACCCAATCTGTAGTTTTGTTGGCACGACTACTTTGTTCACATTTTTCAAAATGATTGTGAAAATTTAGACTTGTTAACATGGGGTAAGAATGTAGCCATTAACAATTATTTCAGCCAGTCCTGTGTATGGTCATCGGTCTGGAACCATCCTAATTAATTACTAACCACGTTACTCCTTCTTGGAACCAGTGTGAAGAGATTGCAATAAGTTAGGTAGCACCCGCATGTAGCTGCTACTACGGAAAGTAGTAATTTTTGCTTTTCGGATGTCATTATTTAAGGAAACTTACAAATTAAAATTCGCCATTGAAACTCTGATTGCAAAATGATAATAAACATCTCTGTATTTGCATTTTCACGCCTCATTGCAACTTTTTAAAAGTTATAATTTAGGCAGAATCTGCAGTTTAATATTTGTACAAATGATTGTGTGAGAGGTGCTATGCCACAATTTATCATTAATTTGTTTGCAACATGCCGATTATCTACAAATCAAATAAAAAAACCCACTGAGGAAGAATAGCAGCAGAAGTTATGACAAACCATAACTATATTAACCAGTATGGTTAATATAGTTACTAGACAGATGGTTCACAAAGTTGATAATTTATGAATTGGCTAAGTATTGCAAGGTGAGCGATTGTCATGAGATTGCTTTTAGTGGATCATAGAATGTTTTTTTTTTTTATTGTCCTTTGCTCTGTGCTCTGTGCTCTGTATGGGCCGAAATGCGTATGAAGGCTGTTGTCGTATAACCTGTGATCAGGCGTTCTTTTTTCGAAAGGGAGAGGGAAAAAAGAACGCCTGATACATTTGTTTAACCAGCCATCAACCGCGTCCTGATATAAATAAACTAAGGTGTTGTCGAGCTGTCAAACCACTCTTTGTAGTTGGCGGCAAATTCTGGACTCGGATTACATGAGGGGTGAAAAATGTCTGCAGAATAATTGTGGATGTACAGCCTGTATTAAAACTTCACTGTGCTGAAATAAAAATGCTTTACATGTAAGTAGCATGGTGAGATGGCGCTTGCAAACATATATATATATATATCAGCTGTAGACGCTGTCCCTTTATTACAGCTCACAAAAGAAAGAAAAAACAAGGAATTCACCGACAAGAGCTGTTTGTTTCACGACAGATAGGATTGTGTCGCGTTTGTAAACATTCCAACACCTCTGGAAAATTGTTTCATTGGTAAATTAAACTTTTCCTGAAATGCATTGGAAGAACTGCCAAAACATCTTCTCGAAACAAAATTACGCATTATCGCACAGTCTATCTGTTCTGCCTTCAGAGAATTACACTTGAAATTTGTCAGGGCTTCAGCTAACGTAGAAGAGAACTCATCCTCGCAGTAAACACGCCACTTCTAAGCCGTTCAATTACCACCAGTTTCTGACTGGAAGTCTCGTTGAAATACGACAGCCAATCAGTCCACACCGCTTCATTGAGTATTGTTTCTTGACCAATCCGGGTTTTTTACATACGATCCGACAAGTAAATGTATGCTCTTTATAAATTCTGATGCTGACTTATTTGGTCGAAACTTCTTGAGTAGATTATGAGTGTTGTTTACGCTCAAATAAGTCAGCGTCAGAATTTATAAAGAGCATTTATTTAATGTCAACTCCTGACTGCAATTTTGGTATTTTTCATTTAAGTAAATGTATCATGCCCTCCCTTCCCGGAGTGATATAAAGAAGGGAGGGAGGGCATGATCTCAGGTTATTGCCGTATTCCTGTTGGCTCATGTTTTTGTACCATCATCAGGGATTTCAAAATGTGTTGTAGGAGGGTTGTAAAGGGTGAGGGGTATAGATCATATTTCACGGATAATAAAATGGCCCTTTCACAATTCACAAAAAATATAATATTGGCATTTCACGCTTCACAGAAAATAAAAGAGATAATTTTGGAAAATCAATGTTCACGGCTTCTATGAAAGTCATGATTCACAAGAAAAAAATAGGCATTTCGCCTTTCACACGAAAAAAAAAAAGGACAGGTCACAAAAATCCCCTTTACCACCCTCTTGTAGTATGTGTCAGCAGCTGGAAGACGAGGCGGCTGAGACAATGCTGAGCTTGTTTGTCGTGAGCTGACTGCTATTACACTGCGATTACCCGGCCAGATAAAATCAAGTAGCCGGCCGGTGAAACTCCAGCAGTCGCCGGCTTGTTTTGAAAACCCTGTACCCCTCCCCACCTACAAAGCAAACCCTCGCCTAACCCTCTTACCTGTGTCCACAAATTTGTCAAAAATAATTTTAATGATTCAGTGCTCGAAGCTAACGGTCGTTCACTCGTCAAAAACGAGTTAAATTTCCCAGCGGACGAGTGAAATTTCCACTTACTCTTGCTCGTGGACGAGTACACTGCTCCTTCCCTTCATTACTCTTTGATTTTGTATATCTTGAGTTAATAAAAATGACTATTAATTGCATGCTTTGTCTCTTGTTTACGATCGCTCATTTATCCTTCGACGCCATTTTGAAATTCGTTAGAAACTGGGTCGAGAAATCCAGAGGCATGCGCCGTAGGCATCAACATTGCAGGGGGTTGTGATCGCGTGGTAAACTTGTGTAATCCAGCTGTTTGGTTCCGTATTGTGAGTTCTTCTTTGCATATTTGGCGGTTAAAACCTGAACAACAACGATGGCAGCTCGCCAAGCTTTTTCGTTACAGAACTACTTCAAAAGGACAGGTCAAACAGAGTCCGTTAATGAGAAGAATGTTCAAGAAAGTTGCGAAGGCTGCGAGAATTCCGAACCAACTGAACCAACCCAAGCCAAAAAAGCGCGAAAAGAAAGGGCTTTTAAAGAAGCATAGAGAAAAGAATTTGCTGAAAAAGCAATTTTGCACTGGGTGCAAGAAAGCCAGAGGGCTCGTCGACCGAACTACCTGGATTGACTTTATTGAACATAACTCTGCCCTGTAAACTACCTGGATTGACTTTATTGAACATTAACTCTGCCCTGTTAAGGCTGTTTACTGAAAGAATGAACACTCCTGACTATGTTGATTTTCTGATAACTTTATTTGAAAAGTTGTTAATATTATAGACACATTTTAGAAGAAAAACATCTTGTTCTTTATATTCCTGATCCAAGGCTGCCCCATATAATAAGTTGCTTTTATAAAGAACACAGTAAGGACCGTACTTACTGTGTTCTTTGTAAAAGCAAGTTATTAATATGGGACCAGTTAAGTTTCCTCTAGGACCAGTAAAAACTTCACTTCACTTGTCCATGGAAGACCACTCGCAAAAGTTAGTTTCGAGCACTGTTAATGTGGTGATTTGTGTGCTTTAAATTTGTGAATTTGTCTTGCATGGTAACAATATTGTTGTGTCTGGTTGATTCTTACAAAAACATTTCTAATGCAGTCCTTGAAATACATTTGTTGGTATTTTATATTTTTAAAGGTTCAGTGAGTTAGTCAGCTGCAGTATTCATGTCTGGGTTCAAGATGTCAAAAGACATTTGTAACAAGACTTGGTAAGTTTTTGTCATTATAATAATAATAATTATAAAAGATTGTTATCATTAATTTCTTTTAGTACCAAGATTAAATAAAGCTAATTGTCAAGTAATGAAGTGTAAGCTTTGTTTGCTGTTTAAAAAATCTCTATCTTTATGTGCTAGGGTACTGTACATGCATATATATTTGTTTAGGTGAAAACATAGTTTAATCAATAAATTGTGCTAATTAATTTGATTTCATGATCCTATAAAGTACTTGACTGTCCAATTAATATTTTGTTGTTTTGACTGAGATGAAGACTGGCTCTAATTGTAATTTTTTTTATTTTATCTTAGTGTCTGTTTTCAAGACTAAAGGCTAATTCCTGTGATGTCTGGGCTATCAAAGGTAACATACTTTTATCTGATTAGCCCTGGGTGAGATGTTGAATGTTTAATATTCTGCCCTGTGGACACTTCCTCTGTTTAGCCACCTTTACAATAGCACTGATCACCAAGCTTGCATCTTGAATATCAAAGTGACCAATATCCTGGGAGAGGACAGCTCTACATTTTACCTCAAGTGTTAGATGTGAAAGGTGGTGGATCAATAGCTATTTTCGAGCTGTCACTTTTTCAATAAAATGACTTCATTATACAAATGTGATGGAGTGGTGCAAACCACAAGATGACCCCAGCACAGGGCTGAGAGGTCGCCTCCAAGAGGGGCGGTGGCTGACTCGCATAATGTCTCAAGGTTATCCTTGCCTAAAACCACATTAATTTTTTTCTTACAAGGTCTGGTATATCTTGAAAGCCTTACTGAAGCAACAACAATCCTTAGTCTGTATCCAGTCCTCAATAAATTTTTAGGTGTCTTGACTAGTTACATAAACACAAATGGGACTAAAGTTATGGTAGTGAAATACTCGTATGGTATACATGCAACATTTCACTTCAGTAAATTTCTTTCTCTTTTATTTTAGGGGTTCCCTGATCCCAGCATAGCCTCCACATCACAGGAAGGCCAGGCAGGAGCAGAAACGAGGACATTGAGAGTTACCCTGTTAAGTAGTGAATGGAGATCATCAACCAATGGAGATGTGTCAACCATCAACAGAGAACTTTCAATACAGTTGGCTAAACACCCTAATGTACAAGTTAGTGTCTTTCTCCCTCAGTGCAGTGAAGAAGATAAGAACAATGCTGCTAGTCACAAGGTTCAGCTCATTGAAGCAGAGAAAATGCCTGGTGTGGATCCAGTTGATTGGCTGATTAATATACCAGAAAACCATGCCATGGACTGTATTATAGGACATGGAGTGCATCTTGGTCGACAAATACCAATCATAAAAAGACAGCGTCATCATTGTAAGTGGATTCAAGTTGTTCACACTGCCCCTGAAGAACTTGGGATGTACAAAAGCATTACCGAAGGTGAACAAATGCAACAAACAGAGATTAAACTCTGTGAGTTGGCTGATCAAGTTGTGGCAGTTGGACCCAAGCTGGCAGATGCTTACAAACGTTATCTTTGCTCAGGGAAAAAGCACCAAGATGTTCTCAATCTCACCCCAAGCATTTTCACTGAGTTTTTGGAGGTAAAGCAAGCCACCAAGGAAAGAAAAACATTTTGTGTTTTAGTAATTGGAAGTGGTGACTGTGAAGATTTTAATCTGAAGGGATACGACCTTGCTGCTCAAGCAATTGCAGAGTTGGATGACAAATCCTACAAACTCAGGTTTATTTGTGCGCCAGCAGTGAAGGGAGGTGAAACAGCAGAAAAGTTACTTCAGCATGGTATTGCCCGTAATCAACTAATTGTTCGCAGCTTTAAGGAAAGCCGGGAAGTACTAGCCAGATTATTCTTTGAGGTGGATCTGGTGATAATGCCATCAAGGACTGAGGGCTTTGGTTTGACTGCTCTTGAAGCCTTATCTGCTGGTCTTCCTGTACTTGTCAGTGGTAACACAGGACTTGGAGAAGCCCTCAAGGAAGTACCTAATGGTTCACAATGTGTGGTGGATTCAGACCATCATGAAATCTGGGCCAGGAAAATCAAAGCTGTTCGTCAAAAAAGCAGAGAAGTACGACTTGCTGAGTCCAAACTTCTTCGTGAAAAGTATTTGGAGAAGTACAGTTGGCAGGAGTCTTGTGGCTTACTTTTGGAAAAGATGCAGGACATTGTGTTTGGTAAAAAATACATTTTTTGTTTTTGCAATGACAATAATTTCAGGGTATGAAGTAAATTTATTTCATCCCTATGTTATAAAACTACTTGCCAGTCATTTATTAGATAGTTTTGTAACAGTTTGAATATACCTACATGTACTTTATCACATGAACTCTGATTGGATGGCAAAGTTGTACTTGTAACAAGGCTATTTAATTTTACATATTTGTAGATGACTGTGATGTTGTGTTGCATTTCTTAAGTTACCGTATTTATTCGGTTATAAGGCGCACGGTTTTTTCAAGGAAAATCTATTTTACTTTGGAATGTTTTGGCCAAAATTAGGGTGCGTCTTATAGCCGTGTATTTTCGCCCAACAAAATCTTATGACCGGAACTTTACATTTGCAAAGAAAAATGCAAACACTTGTGTGGAACTTGAAAGTTAATTATGGTTCATCAACCAATTTTAGAATTTATATCACTGCATAAAGGGTATTAAAAAAATTAATGGTTGTTAATTACATTGTTTATTGTCATTTTCTTTCACTAGGCTTATCACAGAACAGGCCAACCTTGACAAAAAAGGATAAAAGACCATTATCCCTTTTTGGTACACAGCCTTCAAAACGACTTAGAGAAGAATTGACTGATCCTGATCCTCATGAAGGTAAATATGTCAAGATAGAGTACAAGGCATTATTTTGGTTGCAGTTGAGTACATTGATTACGTGCATTACAAAAACCTTTTCCTGAAATTGAAGGATTTGATTAGTATTTTATGTGGCACTGGTGATCATGTCTGTGACCTAGTATCTGAATGTTTTTTCTCCTTCTTGTCAAGGTTCCACTGGCAGACCGCCTTCATCTGTGGAACACAGTCAGCTGCATCCAACTGTGGCCAGTCAGACTTATAAAGCAACCTTTCACACTCAGAGTGAGTATGAAATATTATTTATACAATTTATATGGCACATTTTGACACAATTTAGAGTTTTAGAGTTTCATTTTCTTTCACAAGGCTCCTCTGGTCATGACAGGCCAGCTTCATCAGTGGAACACCGTCAGTCTACAGTCGAGCAGCCTCTAATTCAATTGTATCAAACAAGTCACACTCAGAGTGAGTAGGAAAACATTTTTTCTACAATTATACGTCTACCAAATTTTTGATCAACATTGTGTGCAATATGTTTTAATTTGTGTAAAGAGCTTACAAGTTCTTCCTGTTAAAAGATCATCATTTCCCAGATCCTTTAAGGCTTGTTTTAGGGGACACATAATTATATGCTTCTTTTTGAATTTGTCTTTTTTTTTCTGGTCAAGGATTCCCTGGCTTTCTGCCGCCATCTGTGGAACTCAGTCAGTTGCCTTCTACTGTGGCCAGTCAGATTCAAGAAGGACACAACTATCAGAGAAGCCACATTCAAAGTAAGTAGGAAATAAAAACGTAGGAAATATAAATGTACAATTTCCCCCAAAAACAAATAGCAAGTGACATCAAAGCCCCTCTACCACATTGCAAAAATTCTGCATCACAAATTATTGTGTAAGTTTTTATTAAGTTCGTTTTTTCATTTTCTTTTGGAAGGCTTCTCTGGTCATGGCAGGTTACCTTCATCAGTGGAACACAGTCAGTTGCCTTTTACTGCAGCTGCAGTCCCTCAAATGTACCAGAGTTAGTAGGAAAACTTACTTTGTACAATTACTACAATTTGTTAGAATCTCTGTATTGTATTTTAATGGTTCAAGATTTTATTTATCTTTATTGCTTAAGGGTCTGACCATATTTAATGTTTCAGTCCCCAAATCCTATGTAACTTTTCCTTTTTAAAAAAAACTAGGTTGTGTAAAATAAAAATTAAGGCACTTCCCCTCCCTCAATGTCACTGTCGATTAGTATAGATGATTGGTTACCAGGTTACCAAACCAAATTTGGTGGCACACTTCTTGGAACACTGACCAGTGTAGTGCCAACACACAACAGATTTTTTCTGCTGCATGCTTTGTTTTGGTAGAACTGTGCCAAAGAAAGATATAATAATAAAAATAGATGTGCTCAAAGTTTGGTTTAACAAAATCTCCTTTTTCTTTCTGTGGGTAGACATGTTCACATCAGTGGGGCAAAGTCAGATGCCTTTCCCTTCAGCCACTCAGACTCATGGAGAACCCACTTTTTGGAGAAGTCATCATCCTCAGGGTGGGTAGAAAAATCTTTTTGTGCAATCAAAACAAATGATAACTTCAAACAGGGTTTTGAAGCCAGTCACCCTCACTGCATGAGGTTTTAGCTCCTGGAATTGTTTTCATGAATTGGGCATATTAAACAAGGGGATTCAGCTTGCTACTAAGAAACAATTTAGCTGCCTAATAAACACAATATACACACAGTTGTAAATCTAATTGGTTAATTGGCATGATGGCATGGCATGTGGGTTTTTTGCAATTAAAAAATCTTGTCAATTGCTCCACTGCCGGCTGACATTTAGATTCTCTCCTGTGGAATGAAAACAGCCAGGTGTTAAATTGCATTGTTTTAATCATATGTTTTTTTTCTTCTGCAAGGCCCTTCTGGTAATGGCTGGCACCCAGTGGAATGCAATCAGTTATTTTTTCCTGTTGCTACTCAGACCTATGGAGAAACTACTTTTCAAGGAACCCACACTCAGAGTGAGTAGGAAAATAATACTTATATTTTTCTTCAGTTGCAACCATATTGATAAAATAGTGAGAACTTGAAGACCATCCAACTTTGCACAATAATTAGCTCTGTGTCATTGGTTGTTCTACTGTGTAGCCACTTAATGCAATTGTGTTATTATAAAGTATTCTGCTTTAAATGACACATCCTACCCCACCCAAAAATGCTTGAACAAGAAGATTGAGTGGTAATCTGTTGTGCCTTTTTTAACACAGTTTTAATGGTATTTTTCTTCAGTGCAAGGTTCCTTTGGTTATGGCCTGCGACCTCCAGCAGTGATATCAAGTCAATTACCTCTTGCTGCAAGTAATCAAACCCATGAAGAACCTCATTACCCAAGAAGCCACATTTCGGGTAAGTAGTTTCAATGTTTTTGTACAATTGCACATGAGAACAGGTAACATGTACCTCAGTGGTCATCCAACTTAATGTTCAATTTCTGTATCAATCTGTATTTTTCTCTAGGCTCTTTTGGCTGGCCACCTTCATCAATGCGACACAATCAGTTGCCTCGTGCTGCAGACAATCCAACTCATGAAGAACCGACTTTCCTGGGAAGTCATCACACCCAGAGTGAGTAGGGAAAAAATTGCAGTCACAGCAAATGATATTAGCCTATGGGCCGTTTGTTTTATTACATTGGCTCTTGCACATTGTTTTGAAGGCAAAGAATATGAAAATTTGATAAGTAAACTGAGTTTGTTTGAAAATGTGCCATGTTAGCATAACAGCATCCTAATAGTAATCATTAAGGAAACTCATAGATACAATCAAGCCTTTTCATGACGTTGTTTTAATGGTATGCTTCCTTTTCAGAAGACTCCCCTGGTTTTGGCCAACTTCCTTCATCTGTGGAATACAGTCAGTTGCATTTTCCTGTGACCAGTCACCAGGAAAGTCAAACCCAGAGTGAGTAGAAGAAAATATTTTGTTTAATAATAATCAATTACGACAAATATTTATAATGGGTTCTTTCTATGTGTATCAAAACGATTCATTTCAGTGCCCAGATGCTTATTTTATTTTAGAAGCTCAAGGGGTTGGGCTGGAGGCATTTATTGGAGGCAGGGCATTTATAAAACATTCAAGCGCTGATAGGAAGTGTCGCATTCAAGCGCTGATAGGAAAGGGCGCATTTTGTTAGGATATTTCAGAGAATAGTGTGAATAGATAAAAGGTTTTTATTGACAAGTAAAGCTTATAACTTGTTCTGTGTTAGGTGGTGGTCTCGCTGTTGTTGTAAGAATTCTCAAAGCCGAGTACAACAGGCGATCCCAGTTGAAACCACTCTTTTGGGAGAACACTATTCAGTTACCTCTTGAAGAAGTTTACACCAGATTGAAAATCGTTTCAAGGAGAAAAAGAGACTTTAGGCTGGAAAACAATGAAGTGAACATGTATGACATCTTTAAAGACAACAATGATGTCACTGCGCTTGTAGAGGGAAGCCCTGGAATAGGCAAGACAACTTTTTGCCTTAAAATTGCCCATGACTGGGCAAAAGAACAAATTCCAAAAGAGTATTCCTTTCCTGAATTTGAAGTTGTGCTGCTGCTTAAATGCCGGGATATTGATGGCGACATACTGGAAGCCATTGATGAACAACTTCTTCCTGAACGTATGGAGGAAACTGCCAAGAAAGAGTTAATGGATTACATCCAAGATTTCCATTACCAAGAAAAGGTTTTGATCATTCTGGATGGTCTGGATGAGCTGCCTAAAAAATCAGAAAGTCATGTGGATAGATTGCTTCACAAAAAGATTTTACCGTTTTGTTATGTCCTGGTTACATCTCGTCAAGAAAGAGGAATTGTAGTGCGACAGAAGGTTGACTTTGATATTCTTTTACAAATCGAAGGATTTACAGAAGAAGATGCTTTTGATTACATCAGAAAACATTTTAGGAATGCTGGACCTGAGCATTTGCCAACAGGAGAGAGGCTTATTAAAGAAATTCAAGAAAATGATTTCCTGGATGCATTGCTAAACAATGCATTAAATCTGCTTCTTCTATGTGTTGTTTTCGAAGATTATCAAGGAGAACTACCCTCATTTCGCACAGAACTTTATCAGATCATTGTCAGATGCCTTTTAAGGAGATATTGTGCGAAACACAGCTTGGAAGCTCCTGATGATGACAAAGATTTAGAGAAACATTTTGAAGATAGTTTATTAGCGTTAGGGGAGTTAGCTTGGAGATGCCTACAGGAAGATCGGTTTTCTTTTCGTGAAGAAGAATTGGCAAGATTTGAAAGGAATATTAAAGATCTGGCAGCTCGCAAACTTGGCCTTGTGTTCAAGGAAGCAAGTTTGAAGAGGATAAACCCACAGCATGAGTACCACTTCTTTCACAAAACGTTCCAAGAGTACTTGGCTGCTTTATATCTCGCACACAAGATACTCAAAGAACAACTGAATGTTTTCCGTGAATATGGGTTAAATTTTTATAACAATATCGTATACAACTACCGACAAGTGTTTCTCTTTTTGTCTGGTATACTGGCTGAGGATGCTAGTGTTCTTTTTGGACAGATTGGCACGATGCTTCAGAGTAAACACTGGGACTGGAACGAGTGCATTAAGCAAGAGGCGACTTTCTTTACAGAAAGTTTTAATGAAAGTAAAAATGCAGAACAAGTGGCAATGACTCTTTGTTCCTTCATCCCATTTCCACTGACTTTAGACTTGGTTTACAGTGATGAAACCTATCCAGTTTTTTTGACGGTTGTGAATGCCTGCAAGAGCTTCCGACAATTACAGCACCCTCTTCATCTTACTGCGACAATCAAGGAAGATGCACAGTTAACAGATTCTAATTCAGTTGTTGATTTCCTAGCATCCTGGCCACACTTAAGAACACTTTCCTTTTCTATTGGCTTTTTGTTGGTTAGTGACCTGGCAGATAGCTTGTTTACAGCACTGTCTAAAAACTTGACTCTGACTTCCATTACTGATCAGTTATTAAAAGGTATCATCGATAGTTCTGGGAGACCTGATGTCACTTTAGCCGCAAGTAAGACTGCGACTACTGTAACATTTAAAGTGTTTTTTGAGCAGAATGAGGCTTGTCCCATTACTCTAACTGAATTATCACCAGATACACCACTGACATCTGTTGTCCTCAAGATTTATGGATTAGCGGCGAGTAATACTGCAATGCGGACTTTGAAAAACGTTTTATCAAACAAATATATAACCTCGCTTGACCTCACCATGTATGGAGAGATGACAGATTCTCAAGCGGCTGCTGTTGGTGAAGGACTTGCAGCACAAGCCACTTTAAAGTCCCTTACTCTGATTGTTTGTGGAAAACTAAGCTACAATGGTGCCGTCTCCTTGAAGAAAGGTTTACTGGAAAACACTTCTTTGAATTCTTTGGAAGTGAAAGTGTTTGGAGAGCTTCCTGACAACTGGGGGACTGTCGCTGAGAATTTACTCATAGCGAAAAAACAAATTATGTCAGTTACAGTTCATCCAAATGTCATTGGAAACATAACAAATACACAAGTAGCTAACCTTTGTCCTGTTTTGAAAGGAAACAATTTAAATTTGAAACTACAGTCATTAACTTTACACCTTTGGGGCGAGTTGAGTTGCAGTGGGGCAGAAACTCTTTGTAAACTCTTGATGGAATCCTCAACTTCTTGTGTCACTTTAAACATCCATGGTAATGTATCAGATGATGTCGCGGACTGTTTTCTAAGGCATTTCAAGCTATGCAAGACCCTGTCCTCGCTGATTATTAACATTTGGGGAGAACTGACCAGAGACGGAAGCAGTGCTCTTCAGGAGTTATCAGGTAACCAAAGATGTTCCTTCGCCTTGATTGCCCCAAGCTCGACTTCAGATGACAGGATTTGTAAAGACCTCAATTATTCCACTACCGACGTTTCTCCGTCATTAATCTCAGTCTTAACAAAACTTAACGACACCTCCAAAAGTAAGCTTAGTCTTAACATCAGTCCTGATGACGTGAGTGGAGACTGGGCACGTGTTCTGGGTGATGGCTTGGCGAAAAACACGTCATTAACTACACTTAGTGTTACATTAAACATGTGCAGTGACCTGAGTGGAGTATGGGCATGTGATCTGGGCAATGGTTTAGCGAAAAACACATCATTAACTACACTTTGTCTTACTTTCAACGGCTGCAGTTACATGAGTGGAGACTGGGGACGTGGTCTGGGTAATGGTTTGACGAAAAACACGTCATTAACTACACTTTGTCTTACATTAGACAGTTACAGTGACACGAGTGGAGACTGGGGACGTGGTCTGGGTGATGGTTTGGCGTTAAACACGTCATTAACTACACTTAGTGTTACATTCTACCCCTGGGTTGGCATGAGTGGAGACTGGGGACTTGGTCTGGGTGATGTTTTGGCGAAGAACACGTCATTAACTACACTTAGTCTTACATTCAACGGCTGCAGTTACATGAGTGGAGACTGGGGACGTGGTCTGGGTGATGGTTTGGCGAAAAACACGTCATTAACTACACTTAGTCTTACATTCGACACCTGGGTTGGCATGAGTGGAGACTGGGGACGTGGTCTGGGTGATGGTTTGGCGGAAAACACGTCATTAACTACACTTAGTCTTACATTCAGCAGCTGGAATGACATGAGTGGAGACTGGGGACTTGGTCTGGGTGATGGTTTAGCGAAAAACACGTCATTAACTACACTTAGTGTTACATTCAGCAGCTGGAATGACATGAGTGGAGACTGGGGACGTGGTCTGGGTGATGGTTTGACGAAAAACACGTCATTAACTACACTTTGTCTTACATTAGACAGTTACAGTGACACGAGTGGAGACTGGGGACGTGGTCTGGGTGATGGTTTGGCGAAAAACACGTCATTAACTACACTTAGTGTTACATTCTACCCCTGGGTTGGCATGAGTGGAGACTGGGGACGTGGTCTGGGTGATGGTTTGGCGGAAAACACGTCATTAACTACACTTAGTCTTACATTCAGCAGCTGGAATGACATGAGTGGAGACTGGGGACTTGGTCTGGGTGATGGTTTGGCGAAGAACACGTCATTAACTACACTTAGTCTTACATTCGACAGCTGCAGTGACATGAGTGGAGACTGGGGACTTGGTCTGGATAATAGTTTGGCGAAAAACACGTCATTAACTACACTTTGTCTTACATACAACAGCTGCAGTGACATGAGTGGAGACTGGGGACTTGGTCTGGGTAGTGGTTTGGCGAACAACAATTCATTAACTACACTTTGTCTTACATTCGACAGCTGCACTGACATGGGTAGAGACTGGGAATTAACTCTGTGTTGTGGTTTGGCGAAAAACACGTCATTAAATACACTTAATCTTACATTCGACAGCTGCAGTGACATGAGTGGAGACTGGGCACGTTGTGTGGGTGCTAGTTTAGCGAAAAACACGTCATTAACTACACTAAGTCTTACATTAAACAACTATGGTGGCACAACTGAAGACTGGGTACGTGGTCTGGGTGATGGTTTGGCGAAAAACACGTCATTAACTACACTGAGTCTAACATTCAACATCTACAGTGACATAAGTGAACACTGGGGACTTGGTCTGGCTGATGGTTTGGTGAAAAACGCGTCATTAACTACACTTGGTCTTACATTGAACAACTACGGTGGTATGAGTGGCAACTGGTTAAATAATCTGTGCGACAGTCTGGCGAAAAGTGACACGATAGCGTCTCTGAGTTTAACAATTAACGACCACAGTGATCCAAGTAAACTCCTTGGATGTGATTTCAGTAAACGTTTACTAACTTCTCTTAATCTAACAGTAAGCTTGCATGGAGAGCCCATTGTGTGTTGAACACTAGAACTCTGGCAAAATTTAATTTTTAACGCCAGTCTAGTATTTGCATTTCTAAGTTCATGTACACATCAAAAAAGTGAATAGAACTTGCCTATTTGTTTCAGTTTTCAATTTATCAGGCGAAGACAACACTCCAGGTTGTCGAAAGTTTATATTTTTTTAAAAAGAAAATGTAACCGTAAAACATCTATTTTGTTTATTGTGGTTTCATGAGAGATGTTGCAAGATAGAGTGGTTTCAAACATATTCTTGTTATATGATGCAGTTTCTTTGCAAAACCTGTGTTGCTAAACAGTTTGTTTTTGTTACATGGTGCAGCTTCTTTGTGAAACTCTTTGTATTGCCAAACAGCTTTCTCAGTATGCTGGAATGTTGTTTTCATTTGCATTCCGAGACAGTATCGTGAAAGGTAGACATGGAGTAGGCCCACATTTTTCTCTGGCCAAGTTGAATTGATGAAAACGCAGGTATGTTTAAAGATCACATAGGAGAAAAATAAAGGAGTACTTGCAGTTTGTACAGAAAGCAGAACTGAACTGCTGTCTTTACTGGAAAATAAATTGGAACCGTTGCATCATGTTACATCTCCCATGAACTTTCTTTGTAGAATTCTGAGAAAAGTGCTACAGCTGTGTATATTCTTGCACAATAAATTTCGCTTGTAATGTAGTCTGATGACATGTACGGAGGTATAACTGCAAGAAACTTTGTCTCATTCACGTTGATTTGCCTGTGAAGATATCTCCTACATGAACGTCCATTGCAAAATAGTTCCAGTTCAACTATAAGAGTGTACAATTGTCATTTGTTCTTTTCTCGCCAAACTGTTGCTAACTTACAAGTTGACTATGTTCATGGTAGTGGAATTGAAAATTGACTGATTTAAAGTTATCAATGACATTTTCGAGAGAAAACCGATCGGAACGTTTCATGTAATATTTCAAAAGCTGGTGCTAACAGTTCTTCAATGCACTACTTAGTTTAGACAGGTCCATAACAGTATGCTGTTTTGGCAAATGTTTGAAGAAATACCCAAAGAGTTTCAGATTTTTGTTGTTTAGTCAGAATTGTGCGAGCACACCATGTTAATAAGCAACATGCCTGATGGAGATCACAGACTCAGCCAATTTTCATTGACTGTATTGTTAGTAAAGAAGTTACCATTGGTCACAGTTGTACTCAAAATTTTAACAAGTGCATCTCAGGGGCAGATCTAAAAATATAAAAAGATGGGGCACAAAGAAATTGTAGTAAGGGCACTTAGTGTGTATATAATGACAAGGAAATTAGCGTCCAATTGAGTAATAACTATTTCATGGTTGAAGTAAAATCAGTCTACCAAAAAAATAAATCCAAAGAAGTTGGACAACAGCAATTATCTTAGGTTAGCTAGTTGGGTACTTAGAAAATAAGTTGGTAGTACATATCAAGGGAAGTGCTGTTAACCTTGTTGGGAAAAGCTTTCGAGAAAAACAAGAATCGAAAAAAGTGGTCCAGCTAAATATTAGCTGATCCTTTGAGCTATTACGCCGCCCAAGTGAGTCATGTATATTGAGGATCAAATCCAGATGTATTATATTTAGCATTGTAATATACAAGAAGGCACAAGGGGTGTCGTTCATTTATCTTTATAGGTTTTTTGTAGTGCAGATACTATCAAGCGTTTTTAATGGTTTTGTATTAGAACAAAAAACTCATCGACATAAAATACCAAGTACAAAGAGAAAGTACAATGAAAGTACTTGCATCCGTTGAGAAACAGCTCGGATGAACATGTAATCTTAATATTTTAATAAAATCATTCAAAATTTTAATGCTTCTTTATGGTACTTGTTGTATTTGACAGAACGGTCAAATAACCCTTAAATAGCGAAGCGCGCGGGGGCTAAAAATAGAATGCAAAATTTATGTTTATACCCTCAACGAGGCGCAGAAAACATCAGCGTGTTCTGAGAGACATAGAAGGAATCTAGGCGAAGTTTTCGTTTTAATAAAGTGTTTAGTAATACCGGCTATTTCAAAATGTGTTTTAGGAAAATCGTCCGCCATTCCGGTGTGTTTGTTTGAGTTATGACGTCACTCGTGCGCTTCGCTGATCCCAAGACTGAAGATATCATTTCTCTTGCAACAGCAATACACCAACTATTACAAGGCAGCTGTTTCGTAGATATTTTTCAGTATTGGAAAAGTTGAATTCCATAATCGTTTTATTATACGAAACAAATGATATCATGTAATACCATGGCAAAATATGTTGGACCGCCCTCCTCCCCCCTCATATAAATATAAAAACTGTCCTTGATCTATACACCCCGAGGGAGGGGGCCAAATCGTTAACTCTTGTAAACCATTTTTGACAGATGCGAAAAGGTAAGCCTTCCTTATACCCGTTCACATACCTACAGAAGGGATACTGCTTCTGACTCGTCACCAATCGTCTTTCATCATCCTTCGCGTCTTGTAATTTTCGCATAAGAGACGACTGGGGACGAGTCAGATACTGTATCTCCTTTTAATTTTTTACTTGAATGCTCCCTTAGCTGAATGAACCGTGAGACATTTTGTAAGGTCCTTTTAAGTCGGGATTTCACCTGAGGGCCGTTTTTTCAATGGGTTTAACTGAAATATCTCTTTCGCGTTTCAGAGAATCCAGAAACGCTTCACTCGTCCCATATCTATGTTTTGCAGTGTTCTGTTAATTTTTGGGTGATTTTTGGGAGAAGGTAGTTTTTCTCGAAGGATTAGTAAAATTTAGAGAAATGAGCCTGCGTAGCTGCCGGTAAAATTATAATTTGTTGGGGAGGAATGGAGCTGAAAAACTTTCAGCTCCTCCTCCCCAAGCCTGGGTTTCTTTCCTTTCTTCAACTTCCCTTCTTAAACCTCTTAAAACTTCATTCAAATTCAGGTAAAGCCTGGAACCCCTACAAAGTACACCAACCCCGGGTGTAAGCTACTAGATTCCGAAAAGGTTCCTGAATGGAGATTAGAAATGTTTGAGATCACAGCGGAGAGTTGTTTCCTCTCAAGTTTGTCTCCACCATAGAGCACTAATTAACTTGAAGCTGAACATTAACAAACTTTCAAGAGATAATGAAGCTCTGTGGCCCAGTATCTAACGTGTTTGCCTTGATATACACTTCAACAGTGTATATCAAGGAAACACGTTAGATACTGGGTCACAAAGCTTCTGTTTCGTAACCGGCGCGTCAGTTACTCAAAGTTTTAAACGGGGTGATCCCACCCCGAGGTTAAAAAAAATAAAATACAAATGATAAACCCCATCAAAATACAGTTTTTCCTCCTCTTTCTATACCTTAACTCGTGAAACCCCTACCCGTAAATACACCTCTAGTTCGGAAAAGGTACTCAGGTGTAGCCGTCCATTATAAGGAGTGCCCCTCGGGTTTTGTGACGTAGGATGTTTCCGAGATGTTTTTGGCTCCAGCCACCCGTTTCGTTTTAACACTTTTATTTATTTATTCTTTTATAAAAAATAAGATCACTTAATTCCCACGGCGGCGTATATTTTGGTCCAAAAAAGGTTTATGTTTTGTGATGTGAGCCGGGGATGTGAGCAACCCGTGACGCGCTCAGAAGGATTTCTGGTCACGCAACACTATTGACCGGGAGGAGACTGGGCTGTAACTCCCTCACAAGACCTTCACGTGAAACCTGTAGTAAAATCGGCTCAAAGCGAAAGCAGAAAGTCAAAGATGGATGTTTCGCTCGTCTTACTAGCCTTCTTTTCCATCGCTGGTGCTACCGTTCCTTACAAGACCGCTTATTATGAGCAGAATGTCGATCACTTCAACTTCGTTCAAGATAAAACGTTTAAACAACGTTACCTTTACACAGGTAAGTCACTGTACATGTCGCAGAAATGTTTAAACCCATTTGTGTTGATCTTAATTTTTATATAGAGCGTCAGCTAAATAATTGAACAAGGCTGAATCTTTTATATAAACTTAAATGTTTAAAGCTTTTTTGAATGTCAGGTTAATCTGTGCACTGACGTAAAAGATGAGCTGCATTATTTTAATTTTTTTTTGAGAAAACAGTAAGTGTGGAACACAGGGAGCCCAGGCTCACGCTTTGACAAATCGGTCAAAATGGCGGCGTCAAAATTATAAGGATTTGTATGAAACTTTTTAGCAAAAATTTATATCCAAAGAAAATATAATAAACACCTAGTAAAAATCACACTTTTCATCATATGTTGTGGTGTTCCAGAAAATATCCATACCCCTCCCACGGAAGGTTTTTGGTTTGAATCCCCCCACACCTCTTGAAATTCCTGTTAAACCCCATACTTTCCTTTGAAAATTTTGGTTTTTGATTCCCTTCCACCCCTCCAGAATTCCATTGACCTTCCATTGGGTGGTATGGATTGGAACTGGGGCGCAAGGCTTTTTAGTTATCTGTATCTAAAAAAAGTAGGCTGGGCCGAACCTTGAATGAAAGGAACCTCTGTTCAAACTAAAATTATGCATATAAAAGTCTGCTCTGTAATCATAAGGTTTAAGATTTTGCTATTGCTTTCCGGTGCGAAAACTTTTCGGGACCTTCGAGAAACAGGCCCCTGCACATAATTTGATTCTAAAGCATTAATACAGTTATCACTCCAAGACGGACACCTTCAGGACCTGCCCTAACTGTCCTCGAGATCTTAAAAAGGTGTCACCTTATAAATAAAGAGTCAAGGTAGCATGACACTAGTTATTCTGAGATAATAAAGTTGAACTCCTACGCACAGTAAATACATGTCTATTCAATTACTCTTGACTAGTAAAACCCACAAATTGGGACAAAATGATATTTGAAAACATAATTGACTTTTTTGCCCATTAGTTGACTGTTCATCACCAGTCGATAGTGAGCAGTACATACATGTTGCAAACTGTAATTTGTCTATATGTACCCCGCTACTCGTCTTTAGAAAGTTCCCTTAGTGCACACGCTCAATACTATACCAGTGGCGTGACATTGCAACATGAATAAGGTTGCACAGTAGGGATGCGCATACAGACCGCTCAAGTCTTACGATTTTGCCGTGAGACTCATGATTTTTAGTTCAATCTCACGATCCAAAGAGACACAAAAATCTCACAAACAGAGTCAAAGCGAAAGTCACAAAAGTGAAAAGTCGCGAAGGAAAACCGAAAGTACAAATAGTCGCTGAAATCATGAAAGTGACGAGCCAAGTCGTGAAAGCCACAGAGCACAAAATTACCACCACACGCACAGAGCAACAGAAGAAGAAATGACAGCGCCCACACCAAAAGAGAGTAAGAGATAAATATGAATCACATGATCAAAGCCAAGCCGACCAACCATATACTGCATGAACCGCGATCGAGGCACGAACAGAAAAATAAAAGAATAAGAATGTATAGATTGATCTTCTCCTTCGGACGTGCGGCGCTCTCTCGGCCACCTTTTAGAAACCCCTTTTACCCATACAAATCTTTTGGGTGTGCGGCCGACATCGAGATTAGATTTTTCTTTTTTTTAAGTGGACACCACAAATAAAATAATTAAAAACCCTTATCATTCCGCGCGATAGACAATTTTCGATTCCGTCGGCGAAACCCACCAACATGTTTACCATATGTTGTGGCAAGCTCCCGTAAGTGGCCATCTATCCCCTACACCTCTAGTGGCTGCTCAAGAACCATTCGTAGCGGCCGCCAGTTGGGACACTTTTTTCGCGTCCGAGGGTGTCCACTATGAGAGGATTAATATAAGTTGTGTTATAAAAAACAACACGCATGCAAAGCCAGTCTTATTCGCAGCCGTTTTTAGGCTCGTCACGCAACGCTTGCTTGCATTTATTTTAATCCTTTCTTTTCTGGACTCTGCCTGGGGCTGTCGATCACCGGCAAGAAAACAAAAAAACACAATAATAAGCTAATGAACACGCTTTTAATGGTATAAAACATAAGAAATTCCGTTTATCATTTATAACTTCTCTCCTACCAAGCCTCCATGCATTTTAGCGGGAAAATCCCACGTTGTTGCGAGGTACTGGGAATTACATGTCTCTAATTCGTCACTATTCATCACTATTCGCGACCATTCGTCACTTTTCATCACTATTCACGACTATTCGCACTATTCGTACTATTCGCTATTTGCGACTATTCGTATTCGGTTTTCCAGACACCCCTTCGCATTACGTGTGGAATGAGGAGAACCATTTTTATCATTAATAAATTAAATGCTCAAAATAAATGCAGAAATACTGAGAAATTGCACCCCAAACCTGATGAAAATATTCAATGGCATGTCATTCAGTAATAATTAATAAAACTTACCGGTAGTATATTAATTATATTTATTGTTTGACAGATCAATACTGGGATGAAAATGGACCTATATTCTTCTACACTGGCAATGAAGGACCCATTACTGGTTTCTGGGACAATTCTGGCTTTGTCTTTGAGTCAGCCCAGAAATTTAATGCATTAGTTATATTTGGTGAACATGTAAGTAATACATAGACATTTTTTTGTGTTTAATAGATACAGTGCTTCAGAATTATGTGTTACATCTGTAGCTATAGCTGCCTTGTGCCCATGTTCTTAAACTCTATTAATTTTAATTATTTATTTTCCAAGTTGGCAACTAGGGATTTTTACTAGTAGCTGACAATTCTAGGGCTGGTGAATGGTCCTTCCAAAAATGCATGTCACAAAATTTAGTTTCTCAATTTTTTCTTTGGCGCCTTCTTTGAGTTTGATTTCTTTTGTAAGGCTAAAACAGTCTCGGGCTGACAGAAAAGATATCAGTCTTGCCATCTTGTAAAGTATCGCATTTACGATTCAGCACCCCTTATTCTAGCAACCTCCCTCTCACGCACTTTGCATTTTCCATGCTGCAATTGCAAGCGAGCATGAAGCCTTAAAAAAAAAAAAGAGAGAGATATGCATCTGAGTGCATGATCGAACTTCTAGCTAGTGAGACGTTTCTGATGCTTAACATTTTTTCTTGTCTTTTTCTTTTTTTATTACAAAAACAGAGATATTATGGAGAATCCATGCCATTTGGTTCATCATCATTTGACCATGATAAAGTTGGTTACCTTACAGTGGAGCAAGCTTTGGCAGACTTTGCTGTTTTAGTAACAGAACTGAAGATTCAGTTTAAAGCGACAAAAAGTAAAGTTGTTGCTTTTGGTGGAAGGTGAGCAGCCAACAGTGAAATTATCTTTATTCATTCTCCTATACATAATTTATTATTTGTTCTAATTAAGCTGGGATAAATTCTTTTTGATTTATTGTAATTGTTATTGACCATCACAATTCATACCTTAATTTATTATATTATTATTATGTTAATTGTCATTCGTACATTTATTATTAAACTGCAGTGGTATAGCAAGTGGTAGCAAATCGATAAAAATGGTATCACATTGTGTGGATAAAAATGATATCACACATATATGATATCATTTGACCAATAAGCTCTGCATTTGCCATTTTTAATGCCCAAGGCAATGAGCCAAAGTTATCGATATTAAGTGGAAACATATTCCAGCAACTTCGGAATCTTCGGAAAAGGGAAAATGTTCGGAACAATCGATACCTTTGCACTCACATCCTAATGTAGTAGGAATTATAATAAACAGAATAATACATGGCTGCTGAGATGTGAAATTTATCTTCTTGTGTTCAACACTCAAAGATCAAATTTCTTATCTCTGTGCAACCATGTACTATCCTCTATATATTTACTGGTAAAATAAAGCCTGTGAGAACCTAGTGGCCCATGGCCATATGACTGGTGCTACATGTATGAACTCTTGTTTTCTTTAGTATAACTTATTAATTTTAGTGGCATGGATGTGATCCTAGTTTGTTACCCTGCACTTGGCTAGTATTAAATTTAGCTGGACAGGTGACCCCATATATTAATTAATTACACTTGGTGGAGAGGGGCACTATATGATAATTTCTTGTCCAAGAAACTGGGTATGGGTAGAATTTGACCCTGGATCACTTAAACCTGAGTGGCACCCCCCAGCATGCAAACGAATTTGCCTCCTGTACATAGATATTTGTTGCTTGAGTGCTGACCATTGTCACCAAGTTGTGAACTTCTTAAGCAAGGGACTCAGATTTCCTCTCTCCTCCGAAAGCCCAGTTGTTCAAAGGGTGAGTAATGCCGTCCACCAGAAAAATCACTATCCCGTGGATAGCATATAGATATACATAGCTTGTTTTTGTTAACACTTTTTCATTGGGTGGATACTGTGACTTGTACAGTGGATAGCTAATTCCACCCTTTTGAACAGCTGGGGCCAGAAGTATAAAATGGGTATTCATTGGTGAATTGGCAAAATATTGGGCTGGCTTGATATTGCAACATGGGTTGTAAAATGACTAAAATTTAAAGTTTACTTAATTTGTAAACTTCATTTCAGTTATGGTGGTATGCTTAGTGCTTACATGAGATTCAAATATCCAAATGTGATTGATGCAGCCCTGGCAGCCAGTGCTCCGATTTACATGATTACATTCAAGGGAAGTGAAAGGGAGTTCTTCTTTTCTGCAGTAACACAGGTGATTTATTTACTACCAGTTGAAAGTTGTATTCATATAAAAATGTTCTTTCGACCTTTTCTAAAGTATAAACTAGTGGTAACCACAGGTTAGAAAGTGCGGGCCTTGACGCACTAGAAAAGGTACTGGTACGAGAGTGCGTAATTTTAGATGGCAGTGTCGATAAGTGCTTTGCCGTGGTTTATGCGCAACAATCAGAGCAAATCGAAAAGCAACACCCGTAAAACAAGGCTGAAAATGTAAAGTTTGCAATCTCCATGTGACAGAAGCTTAGATCTATAAATGTGACGATCGTCTGAGAACAGATTTCCTCCGGGACGACAAACTGTCGTGATTGACACATTTTCGCATTCCGATCGTCAAGTGGAAGAACAATTTTTCAACTCTTCTGTTCGCCTTTTATTAACGTGGCGCGCACGCGAAACGCAATCCGCGTCACTGCAGATAGGGTGCGGGCCTCCGGGCCCGCAATTATGTAAAATTTTGATTCAATGCAAACTGAAATAGGTTCTGGATATAACTTTTTGCTGGTGATTTATATTCATACAAAAACAACAACAACAACAATTTATTAGAATTCCCATATAGATGGTGTTACCTAAATACAGCATAGCAAACCTCAAAAATTAATAAATATAGGCTTTTCACTTTGAGGACTAGGATTACATATAGTAAGATCTCTTATAAGCATTGCTTCATACAGTATATTCTGCTGTTCAATTTTTTGCACAGGACTTTTTAAATGCTGATCCTAACTGCCCTGGTTACATCATTACTGCTTTTGAAATGCTTGAGATGCTGAAAAATCAAGGATCAGAAGGTACACTAAGCCTAATAGTTATGTTTCATATGCTATTCTATCCTTCTGCCATAGAATTCTGAAGATAAGCCCCCTCCTCTTCCCTCCAAAAACAGTCTCAAAGCTTATTGTGTAAAAATGTTATTTTCTGTTGATGATCAGGTACTGTATAAAAATCTAACGGAATTTTCAAATGACAAGAAACATTGAGCATTTTTGTTTGAATTTGCCATGAAAGAAAAATAATTATAATAATTATAATACCAGTTATAGAAAATATATATTCTTAGTACTGGTACATAATTCAAAACAAATCTCAATTCACACATCCCAGTAATCTGATCTGGTGGTATGAATTTGAGTACAGCTTAGTTTGAGTACAGTTGATCAAACTGAGTGTTTTTAACCAGCGTTTTTGTAATTATAGGTATAAAACATGATACAAACTTGTACATAGCTCGATCCCTATGAATATGGTATAATCTGTCATTTTTGCAGGCCTTGCTGAACTTTCAAAGATATTTAAACTCTGCAAACCACTTGAGTCAACAGAACAGGTAATACATTATAACTTTTGAAACCTCCTGATAAGTCAACTCAAAAGTTAAAAAAATTCCCTTTTAAAAGTTAACGTCATCACTCAGTCGGACACTGTTCTGTTCACTCCCCAATTTTCCTCCTAGCTGATTCCTCAAACCAATTTTTGTTTTCCTGAATGTTACTTAATATTACTTTATCTGCACAATGGCAGCTGCTTGATCAAAGGCCAGCATCTTAGTAGTTATCATTCCAATTATGCTTTCTTCTTGTCTGTCTAGTTTTATATCTATCTATCTGTCTGTCTGTCTGTCTGTCTGTCTGTCTGTCTGTCTGTCTAATGATCAGTGATAAATGGAAAAAATTCTGTGTTGCGACTGGCACTAGTGAAAGTTACAAAGTTAAAACAAAGTTCTCTAACTTATTGAGTTGCAGGTGTCGGTAATTTAAAATGTGTAAAGTTTCAGATGTTTCAGACTGAGCCCTTCATCAGGGGAAAAAGGTCTGTCTGTCTGTCTGCTCTCTGGCTAGCTGTCTTGCAGTCTTGTCTGACTGTCTGTCTGTCAATTTGTTTGTTTTTCTTGCTATCTTATTTCCATCATTCACTAAATATTGTATTTACCGGTACTTACATTGTACATGCATTTATGTGGCAGATCCCTCACATGTTAGGTTGGATTCGTAACAGTTTCACAAGCCTTGCTATGGGTGATTATCCGTATCCCACCAACTTCCTTGCTCCATTGCCTGGGCACCCTGTGAACTTGGCATGTAAAATGATGGCCAATGCGTCATCCAAGCTTCAAGGTCTGGCTGATGTCACAGCGATGGTTTACAATGGCACCAATGGGACATTGCCTTGCCTTGATCCAGACACTGAGTTCATCGAATGTGCTGATCCCACGGGCTGTGGTCTTGGTCCAGATAGCCGCGCCTGGGACTATCAGGTATTGGAAAACACATTTGTGATATTTTAATATAGTTCCTTAAATTTTCAACACGTGGTACCTCAAGAGGCTCGTAATAATGGCCAGTAGCACTATAATGCACACTTTTCTGTCACAATCCTAAATATATTAAAGAATTCGTGTCCAGCAAATTGTTGCACCCACACTGATAAAGCCCCCCTAATGCCAAGCATTGCATCAGACCCACCTTTGACATTTTTAAAGGTTAAATATTTAGTGAATAAACCCCTTCAGGTGACTGGTATATTGGGGGATAATGTAGCCGTCCAGGCTCTGGAGATGGGAGAGAAAACGCCCGCGGCACCCCCAACACCGAGAGCGGAACAGGCAGGGAAATGCCAACTGAAGGATGAAAGATTGACCGAAAAATGAACAGTTGAGGACAATCTTTCAGCCAAGGGCATTATCCCCTAATATACCAGCAAGCCAAAAAGGGTTTATTTATTTTATAACCCTCTGATTAATTTCTACAACGCGCTTTATCATCGGTAAATAGGAAAAACCTACAGTAAATAATAATCATGGCATAACTCTGTTTAAAAATAATGCAAGTTGATTGATTTATGTTCATTTGTTTTGCACTTTTCTATAAAATTGGGCGACGGATATCAAATTGGATTGGGGTATATTGTCTGATACCCATTGTCCGATTTTTTCTACCACGTGATGCCTTTTGTCCAATGAGTGCGCAAAAATTAATCGGTGGGTTATAACAGATAATATTAGCTTTGCATCCATCAAGCCTGGAGGATTATAATGAATGTAATGAAATTATAGACCAATTGCATAAAGCTAGCACTGAAGTTGCAAACCAATACCTAAGAAAACCTAAGCATTGCATTGATGAAAGAAAATCCTTTGTTTGGAAACATAATCATGAGGCTAAGGGTTTCTTTGGCATACTTTATACTCAACAAAAATGACACATTTTTCAGGCCTGTACTGAGTTGCCACTACCAGCAGGCTCAAACAACAAGACGGACATGTTTCCAGCTCTGCCGTGGACTCCTGACATGAGAGAAAAGTACTGCCAGGAAAAATGGGGTGTGGCCCAAAGACCCGGCTGGACAGCCATTCAGCTCTGGGGAAAAGGTTCGTCCATCTGGACATTGAAATAATTAATGCCACTAGTACTTTAGCACAAAGTTTGTACTTCCAAATTGGGGCATTACTTACACACAAATGTGACCACATCACGGGAAAAAAAGCGGAAAGCGAGAATTTGATGGAAACGATGAAAGAATGTGAAAATAAAAGTGGTCACACTGGGCGCCTTGCTTAACAGCAAAACACCAAAAGTGGAGTGAAGTGTCCAAGTGACGGAGATACATGTTTGTATAAACGTATTGGATAAAACAAAAAGGCACCAGATTTTATGAGAAGTATGAATACAATTTATTCATACTCTGCGAGAATCTTTGTTTTTGAGTTGTGGAGCTGTTTGCCTGTTAGTATCTTTGTTATCAAGACCGGCCCTGACTAAAATGTTTCAAAACTTACTCAGTGTATACTCATGTGTACTCAAGATGCATGTTTACATGTATATCGCACAAACTTCACTCCACTTCTGGTTAAGTGCGTCTCATTTCAAGCCGGTGCGAGCAGCAATTTAATTCAGGGAAGAAATTAGGAAATTAGGAAATGTTGGATTCTATGCCTGCAGGGTGTCAGCAAATTTTGCTGCTTCACAACTTGTGCATGTATTCCTAAACATGCGCCTACTCCCAGGCTACACCAGTAATAGTAAGTACGTTTTGGACTAAGTGTGCTTTCAGTCCTGATGTCAACATGCCAATTCCTCTTTCATGTCTCTATATATTATTCCTTGTGGTGGCAGTTTCACTTTTGATGATCAGCCTCTGTATTCTCACGGCCTGTATGTCTGATTTTGTATTGATGTTGTGAGGAGAAACTACCGGTAGTTGCCGATCACTTATTTATAAGCGCTCAAAGCTTGGCTTTGCAACTTTGCAGCAGAGCAACCGACATGTAAAAGCAACAATTCTAAGGCAATGTGTATTACATTTCAACCAATGCGAGGTTATTAGGGCTTCATTCAAAGCCAAAACCTTTATATGCTGATGCATAATATAAATTTTACAAGCCACTTGGAAAATGTTATATTTGCTCTATATCCCATCTCAGGAAGGTGCCTGATTCAGTCCCAAGAAAACAGCTTTTTGCATTAGGGGTACCTTTACCCTTACCTCCTCAAAATTAATTGTAATAAAAGTAATAACCTCCTCAAAATTACCCTTACCTCCTGGTACTAGTTATATTTAAATTGTTTTCCTTCTTTTATTCAGACATATCTTCAGCTTCAAATATAATTTTCTCCAATGGCGACCTGGATCCGTGGAGACCAGGAGGGGTATGTTTGTATTGTTACTGGCATAAGCCAGTATTATTGTAAGAATAATTGGTTCGTGTATATTAATATTACAAATCTTTCGATTCTGTGTTCAGGTACTGCAAGATGTCTCCCCAACACTAGTAGCAGTTCTGGTCAAGGGTGGAGCCCATCATCTTGATCTCAGGTACATTTTAATTATGGATTTTTCTATGTTAAAGGGGAGAAGTGGTCACGCAATGATTCTTTTGACGCGTGACAATGCAAAAGATTAATTTGAAAACGAGCTAAAAAGAAAGTTATTTAAAAGATAACATCTATTTACGCAGAAGCCCAGGCCAAGAAATTATAACCTTTTCTGGCTGACACTGTTCCAGTAAAGCTTTAAGTCAGAGCTATCATCACAAAAAAAGCTCAAGGGTTCTATTTTAAAAGATCCTTTTGAATTTATACATATTTTGTAACAGGAATTGAAGATATAGGTCATTTTGGAGACCCTTTACCCTATAAGAGCTTTGCTGCATCGTTGAAGACCTAAGCTTGATCTTTCCTTACTTGTCGTGTGAAAACAATCTGCCATTTTTTAAGGGTGGATTTATTTGCAACATACGCATATATGGTCGTCGCATATTGTTTTTTTTTTTAGCTCAACTACAATAAAAATTCCAACAGGCAAATTCGACGGCCATACGCGTATGTTGCACATGAATACGCCCTAAATAATCCACTAAAAGAAGCGAACTGCTCATTGTTAATATAAAAACGTGATTTTGCCAATAGCGAAGCGCTCGAGTGACGTCACGACTCAGACAAACAAACCGAAATGGCGGACGATTATCCTAAAACCTTTTCTAAAGCAGCCGGTGTTTCTAAAACACTTTCATAAAACGAAAACTTCGCCTACATATTCCTTTTATTTTTCTCAAAATCAGGCTGATTTTTTCTGAGCCTCGTGGGGTTTTGTTATTCATTTGCATTCCATTTTAGACCTCACGCGCTTCGTTATTTCTTAAGTAGTTAATTAGTCGACTTATTATAATACAATTAATTTTATTGATGATATTGTTCTTTTCTATCCAGATCCTCCAACACTCAGGACCCGCCGACAGTGACACAAGCTCGTCAACAAGAACTGGACTTGATTAGAAAGTTTATACAATAGAACTGAAGGAGTTTTTGGAAGGCAATTAGTGAAAATGAAAAATGAGGAACACGCTTTCGTAATAATTTTTGGAATATAAGTTTAATGAAAAACAGAACCTTACATTGTAAGTTTTTTTTTCTCTTCACAACACTTCTCCTGTACCAAATGTACTGTGTGATACGTGATAAAGCAAAATATCTGGTGCGTCGAAAAGAACTTGTGCGGATGTACTCTATACTGAAGAATTTTGATTTTTTTTCAATGTTTTTTTTTAATAACAATGAAATATTACGACAATTGAGCATAAGTTGTTAAACGGAAGCACCTTTGTGTTTACTGTAGAGTAGCTTGTACTATCAAATCCTGCAGACGAGGAGGCAATAAAAAGTATTTTTTCTTAAATATAAATACATTGAAAAGGCGTCTCTCTAAGATATCCTTTAGTCTGAAAAACCCTGCTTACTGAATCTTTGGCTAAATATGCTATTTCAGCTGAGTGGAAATGGAATATTCCAGTTCAAATATTTCAGCTACTCCACTAATAAACCAGTATCATTTGCTGTATGAAAGAGAAGGGTCTCTACATTTTTCTCGAAAATCGACTGAAGTGTTTGTGCAAAACATTAATTTAAAACTTATTTTCTTTTGCTTAAAACAATATACCCCCCCCCCCCCTTCCCTTTGAATAACGAACGTTTCTGGCGGGAAAATGAAAGACAATTTACATTGCAAATGTGTTTTACCATACGGGCTTTCTGAATTTGCAAATTATTCATCACGGGTTCAGTTTGCCAGCATCCATGTTTGTGGTTCTTGGTGATGGCCACTCGTTTACATCTGCAAAGAAATGGGAAAATATTTGTTTGGCTAAGGCAGAAGACGTTTATTACAAAACGAAAGATATACCCCAACAGCCAGGCGCTATGTGGAAGGAAACAACGATTTGTTCAACGTTAAGGAACAGCTTTGGACAAACTAAAGGTACACGCGTGTAGTCTGCTAGGACTCACGCTGTTGTGGCTGTTTATCGAGTTGTTGCGTATTCTAGGGATGGTTTTATTGAAGCTAGACCACTTTGACTATTTGCTTCTTTCTTTGAAACGTGCATGAAATAGACGGGCTTTTCTCTTCGAGTACAATGAAATTTGACCGTAATTTTATTGTAAATATTACATGTACGATCAACAACAATCAAGAAAAAGTATTTAGAAAGGAACGCGCAGCACGTTTCAGATGCGACTCTACATCCATCCTTTAATAGTGCTGTTTTGGAAATGTTTCAGAATAGTTCATCTTTTTGTTTAGCTGTCCAAGTGTTGAATTGTTTTGTTATTTTTTGTATCATTAAAAGCTTGCTCAATGAAAGGAAGTGATATGGCACGCTCCAGACACATCTCTGAAGACGAACAAGGCCGTCTGACCTTAGGTGAGTTTCTGAATACTAGAGATAATCCATGTCTTTTAGTCAGTACGTGCACAGATCAAATACTAAAATTTTACTGCCCACAGTGATTTTCTGACAGAAGCACATTAATTTTACGTCAAGATCCAATACAAAAGCGCATACCAGCTAAATTCTCCCAAAGTGTAGTGTAAGAAAATTATGGAGACAAGTAAGGAGAATTGAAGGCAAATAGAACAGTTGATTATCGGAACAAGCCAAAGGAAAATGTATGCCGTAAAAGTCCGATTATAGGCAGCGTGGGTTTTTTCCTAAAAAAGCTGAGGTGGGGGGGGGGGGGGGGGGTAGTGTGGTGGGGTGTGGTGGGAGTTGGGGTGGGACTTCTAATGTTATTGAAAGAAGTTTTCATTTAAAGGGTAACGATGTGAGGCACAAAACATCACAAAGAATACATTGACTGCAAAATGCAATAAAACCGTTGAAATTAAGGCTCCACACTGACCCGGGTAATTTGAAAACGCATCTTTTTATCTCCGGTTAGGCCAACCGTCCACACTGAAACGGCGTTTTCGGTCACCGAAAACGGAGCTTCAAAAACGCTCACCAATGAGCGTTTGGACTTGGAGCGTGAAAAGTGTATTTTTATTTTTATTGTAAATATTTTAGAGGGCCACGGTTTGTTAGTATTTTTATTTATTTTAGTGCACCCCGTAAATAAAGACTTTGCTTTTACTTTTACTTACTAATGAAGCGTATCGTTTCAATTTACCGGGTTAATGTGGACGGAAAACATTTTACGCGGCGTTTTTAAATTTCTCCGTTTTCAAATTTACCCGGGTCAGTGTGGACGGGGCCTAAGGCAACAAATCACCATTAGTGAACTATGATTAATGCTGTGAATGAACGTACAAGTCCCTGAATTAGCTGTAAGAAAAACAATAAATGAAACAAAACAAATCCTAACGAGGGGTGGTTAGCTTTACAATCGGGAGAAATTATATTGTAAATTATTATAATTGCATTAAAGTTAAATGCTTAATATCCACCTTAACAATCATTGACATTTAGAATTTAATATTCCCAATAGGCAAAGGATTGATCACCATTGGGTTTGGCAATATCCGTGAGAGTGGTTAAAGCAAACAAGAAGCCAAGGATTCACAGATCATTGAACAACTCTTCTGTGCAAGGTATGTGTTGAGAATTAGTTGAGATTGCGTGTTGATTTATTGTAGTTTCTGATTGATCGGGCAACTTCGCGATTTATAGTTCAGCT
This sequence comes from Oculina patagonica, assembly GCF_052425735.1. Taxonomy (NCBI): domain Eukaryota; kingdom Metazoa; phylum Cnidaria; class Anthozoa; order Scleractinia; family Oculinidae; genus Oculina; species Oculina patagonica. The sequence continues at coordinate 2,717,059 of NC_135771.1, forward strand.
TTGGTAATCTCATTTTATTGTGACGACTTAAATTTTCTTAAAATACATGTTTTTAAAACGTTTGCAAACATTTACGAAATCGATTGTGAAGTTTGTAAAAACAAATGTTGCTTTGAGGAATTCCAATATTGAATCTGAACTTTCAAATCGGAAATAATTTGATCGAGTATCATCTAAACCTTTGCAGTTAATGTTACAAATATGTTTAGACGATTTATCGTAGGCCTGATTAATTGATATATTATTAGTCGAGAAAACTGAGCCAATTCTTTGTTATGCTTTAGGCGATGTCGGCTTGTTACCCGACTCCAATCACAGTTGTTCTGTATGCGTTCAGTTGCACTGGTTTCCATACGATTAATTGCTGGCAGTTGTGCAGTCATTTGAGTCGTCTGCGAATTGGTGTTGCAATTTGATGTAATTTTCAGTTTAACCCTCCAGACATACGCGAGAACTCATACCCCAGCAACCTACAAAAAGGGAGGGGGGGGATGCTTTCAGTTTCTCCCTTGGCTTTTCTCTGTTAAAGGATATTTTGAAACCATTAATCATATAGGGGATTACCTGTAACTTCCTCTACAAGGCGAAATGGATATTATAGTGACGTCATATGACGCCACAGACTCCGCCATCTTGATTTTTTTATGACGTCAGAAAATTGCATTACATTATAATTGTGCTTAAAGTATTCCAAAACAGTATCAGAATGTTAAAATGAACTAAAACTGCAGAACTTTTGAATAAAACTTAAACAATTATCATAAGAACAAAGAATTAAATCGGAACAATTTAAAATTTGGGAAAATTTCCCTGGAAGGATGTTACCCTGGGAATTACACTGGGACCCTGAATGAACAGCTTCTGAAAGTTTAAGTATCTCAGAGTGTGACCCCTTTCTCAAAATTGTTACATTGTTCCCTTGTTAACGAGGTTAAGAGGGTCGCCCTGTTAAGAGGGTTAAGATGCCAAAAGCGCACTAAATCTGACGCAGATTGATGCAGACGACGCGTCGAAAAATTGAGCTTACTTTGGTAGATTTCGCGCACGAAATTAAATTGAAAGTGTCTTCTTTTAAGACGAATGTAGCGCTTTATTCGACGCTTTGGAAGCCGTTTTGTGTGAGCATGAAAGATTTATATAACGCTTGAACTGATGTAAAATTTCTAACTGATTGTTGTCGCTTGTTTATTAGAACATAAATGCAGTTCTTGTTTCACTCACTCACTTATTCACTCATCCTCTTCACTCCTGTTGGTGGAGTATAAGGCTACAAACACTCAATGAGCAGCAATTCTATTTTGAAATTTTCATCATTTCCTCAAAGGTGTTATCGATTCTTTATAAAAACAAAACTCCACTTATCACTCGTCACACTGCCGTCACGAGTGTCACGACATATCGCACGTGATGCTGCGTTTTCGGTCACATTACATGTGTAGCTACTGTTAACCGGTTTCCCCAGTAACACAAGCTGCTACTGTCAAATTTACCAAGACTTTTGATGTTCCTTTTAAACATTATCTTTAGTCAAAAATAAGTTGTCGTGTAAATTTCCATTTTCTCGGCAATCCATTCTCTATAAATTGGTTTACATGTAAAGAACAATAATTGACGAAACTGCACTGTCCACGCGGCATGCGTTGTGTCTAATATAAGTTAATAAATAAATCTGGCTTTCGAATTTCGTCGCTGCAGTGCTTTCAAGACATAACTGGTGTTAGTAGAAACTCAGCTGTGTTCTATTGGAAATCCACGAATCTGATTGGTTCTCCCACTGTTTTCTATTCGCCGATAGAAAACAGTCGCGCGCGCGCGTAGCTCTTTTAGCGGTAAATTTGCTTGATTTATGTCTTCAAAGTGCACAATATTGTAGGTTTTGGACTGCAATCCTTTAGAGTTTCTACTAAAACAATTAGACTACTCACCCTCGTTTTCTATGAGCGATAGTCAACTCGGCTGCGCCTCGTTGACTATTCGCTCATAGAAACTCGGGCTCGTAGTCTAATTATTAATTAGAACCGTTAATCATATGGAAACCATATCCAAAGATAAAAGTCCAGTCAAACATTAAATTTACAGTGCGAATACTCGAACCGGGACAGTTGGAACAAAGTTAACCAATGACAACGTTAATTGAGAACAAAGGATGTCGACCTTTTTCGTTAACAGACCAATGACGTTCAAGAACGCAAACAATAGATTTACAGAAAAAATTGAAAACTCAACAACGTTGCAAATAGTTGCGGACCTCTCAGGAAACTCGCCTTGTTTTTGATTGGTTAGTTTAGATCCTTAATTTTCAAGAGGTCGTAGATAGAGATCGTAGATAAAGTTTTAGACAAGTTCTACAAGGAGGGGGGCAAAGGGTTTATGCGTGACACGTGAAAAGGGCAAAAATTAGTCCGTGACGCGTGAAAATAGGGCAAAAATTAGACCGTGACGCGTGAAAAATAGTTAGAAAAGAAACGTGATCCGTGAATTTTGCTGTTTCAAGTATACGTGACACGTGAATTTGGTTAAAACTTGTGCGTGAAACGGGATCACGAACCCCCCTTTGGTACCCTCTACAAGATGTATGTTACAATATCATCTTCGCGAAAAGTTTACAAATCAAACTACGAACCGTGAATTTTCTCTTCACGGCCAGGAGTTGTGAATTGAATATTCCACACTGTGTTCGCTCTTGTTTGAAAATTTTCACTCCGGAAATAAAATGAAGACTGTGAAATCAAATTCACGCCGTAATTATTTTCATTTCGCTCTAGCTTTTCAGTAGCTTTGCTCTGTCTGTTGCCTTGAAATCGATGCGAGTCACTTCCTCGCCAATGTTAACAAATTGCTTTTACACCTTCGTATGACTGAAATTCACGAAAACAGAATACTTATATCGTCGGTCAATGCCGTATAACTGTCCACAAGTTACCACTTTACATTTTTTGACACGATTTGAGGCCACGTGAAATGTAAACATCAGGTCGAATGTTGTTTTCGCTTGTTTGCTCACGGACTCATTTTCTGTCGGTTATCTACTGTTACAACTTTGTAAACTCACGGTTTTAGTGAAAGAAGAGTTTGTTCCGTTTCGTCATTGAGTCTTCAATCTTTCGGTGGTTTTATAAAATTACCACAGGCTAAAGTCACTGAAACTTTTATGGGAGAAAATTCATTTCATGCGGCGAAAGCAAAATTGCCATTAATAAAATATGCAAGGTCAGTTGTCGCTGTGGCGGCATCCCACATCTTTCTTGCCTTGTCTTTCGTCAGAAACAAAAAATAATCACAACAAACACGAGTATGTAACTTAGAAGAGTGAAAACAACTGACTTTTCAAACATGAAATCTAGAACGTTTCTATTCACTTTCTGCTCTCATGCGACATAAGACACTGCATACGGCGGAATAGGCACTTGAGACGTCCTTTGAAACAATTCCATCCCGTTTCGCGTCTTCGCGCTTGTCGTGAATAAAAGCGTCCTTCGTTATTCTTTACTGTGCTATCACCAACGAAGAGCAATACAATTTTATCAGAAAATTTCTGTTGAAGAATTTTTCAGCCTGTGAAAGCCAACTTTTGATTACAGTTTTACGAGCGCTACTGAAAATTCGGTGCAGTCGTGAAAATTTAGGATCGAAACTATCCAATCAAATACAAGGCAAGTTTCCTGAGAGGTCCGCAACTGTTTCAAACGTTGTTGACTGTTTAAATTTTGTTGCAAATCTATTGTTTGCGGTCTTGGACGTTATTGGTCCATTTCTAAAAAAGGTCGCCATTCTTTGTTCTCAATTAGCGTTGTGATTGGTTAACTTTGTTCCAACTGTCCCGGTTCGAGTATTCGCACTGTAATAAAATTTGGTTTGTATCTGATCTTAAAAACAGTTGGTAAAAAACGTATAAAACTGAATTTTCGGTAACTCTCTGTTACCTTCATCAGAGTTAAAATTGGTTAAAACTCTGAAGGTAACAGAGAGTTACCGAAAATTCCGTTTTATACGTTTTTTACCAACTGTTTTTAAGATCAGATACAAACCAAATTTTATTATGTCAAACACTGATCGCCCTAATAACATTAAATTTAGTGTTCGATTTCACCGCAACATAATCGTAACTCGGGCGTGTGATGGAACTAAATCTTGATTGTTGTCAGTTTTAACCGGATTGCGCTTTTCTATGATAATTTAAACAAGTTTACTCCACGAACATGATTTTGTGCCCAGTTTTTAGCTCCAGTAGGTTAGAAATGCTTTCAGAAAATAAGTTTTGTTTTAAAATTTATCTAGTATTTCCAAGTGTCTTTGGAGAGTTCAACTATTGTTTGTTGAATGAATTTAACTTCTGCCATTCCACAGTTTGCAAAGCATCACAAATGTATTTTTGACTATCATTTCTATAACTCTGTGCTTGAATTGAAGTCTTGCTAAATTTCTTGACACAAATTTTCGCGTTTCAATGGTTTGAGAGTTTTTCCAAGCTGTTATAATGTTGATGAAAACAAGATGTTTGTGCGGTCGAATTTATGTTAATTTTTCATACAAGCATTCCAGTGCACCAACAAAACCGAGATCACAATACCTTTTTATAATAGCCATTGTGTTTTTCTTCGAAAATAACAAATTTAAATTTTACAGCACATCTTGTTATATTCAAATTTGTGCTTGTTTTCAAAACAATAGTCAATCAACAAAAAGCTGATAGATACAAAATACAGTTGAATCTCAATAACTCGAACCTTCAAGGAAAATCGATAAAAATTTCGAGATATCGGGAGCTCGAGTTATTAAGGGTAAAATTGATCAGAAATAAACCAGGGGGGGTGGGGAATCGGAAAAGGTTCCAGTTATTGAGGGTTCGAGTTGTCGAGATTCAACTTTATCATTTGAGTGTTCTCTTTAAAGGTCTATTTTCTGCTGCTTAATTTTCAATCTTTGTGGATGATTCTAATGTTGTTCTTGTTTATATTACAGGAGCAAAAAAAGTCAATCGTGCTGTGAAGCGACAACGAAGCTGTACAAAGAAGCAAACAGCCTTCGGCGAAAGAAGATCCGTCAGCAAAAGACATTGAATAAATAAAGTGAAAGTTGGAGTGGTTCATTTGCGAGGAACGGGCAGCGCTTTTTGGCTTGAAAAAAAAAAAACTAAGTCCTTTGGTGTGAAATATTTCTGCGCTTTTGAAAGGAACTTTTTCAACGTAAAAAAAACTAAGTCTTTTGGCGGGAAAAAAGGCTGCGCTTTTAAATGGATTCTAGCATTGAGTCAACATAAACTAAGTCTTTTGGCGGGAAAAATCTATGCATTGACAGCAGATTTCACCCATCATAAGGCAGGGTTTATTCTGATTTGATACTAGACCCCGTTTAAAAGTGCAGAAATTTTTCCCGCGTCGGCAACCCTACATAGGCAAAAAATATGAAAAGAGATAGCCTATATTCTGACTAGTTTCCAGGCCCCTTTCAAAAGCGCAGAATTTTTTTTATTCTTTATTGTAAACAAAGCAAGACTCATTTATTGATTACAAGTGTCTCTTTATTGTAACTTTTAAACACAAAAATATTAAGTAATTATACAAAGTAGTAAGCGTTAACTAACTATATTTCTAAGTGTTATTGCAAAGATGGAAATAAATAAAAAAGGCAAAAATCTGAAGTAGATTTTTCCTGGTTTTATAAACAAGTAACTACTGGCAAACTCGCCAAAATAATCTTAAGTGTAATTACATTGATGAAAATAAACATTAAGGCAAAATATTGCTTTTAAAACTGAACAGATATTTTTAAAGTCTAAGACTTGATTGAAGCAAGAATGATTGCCAAATCAGCCTGAACTAAACAATTTACGTGCGAAAAATAACCACCAGAAAACTTTCAGAAATATAAACTAAGTCTTTTGGCAAAATTGTCGAGAAAGCAATCAGGCTAAACAAAAATTTTTGTTAAGTTTTATACGACTGCTGGAAAATTTTCTAAAATATCAACTAAGTGTTTTGGTTGTTTGGCTTTTGCAATTGTAATTTGCAAAACTGTAGTCAGATAAAGCAACAATTTCTGCTGATTTGTTAAGTTTTTGGCAATCAGAATAATCAAATTGTAAGACTGAACGAAAAACGTTTAATGAAAGAAAAAGTTCGCACTATTTAATACATGGACCAGTGTAATACCTCAGAAACCCTTTAAAAAAATGAAAAGTATGTGCACCATCTGTTTTGGAAAACATTCAACAAGTTAATATCAAAATTAATTAAAATTTGCTTACAAGCAAGTAGAATCAACTTTGCTTAATTGGTGGCAAAATACTGACTAAACTTTGGTTCACGAGTTTTGTGAAATTTTTATCAGTAAATATTTTACGTTTTGATGCACGTTGTGTAGAATGTAGCCGATATCAAAGGTACGTTTGAAAAATTTCAAGGTTAAATTTTAGTCGAAGTTTCAATATCAAATTAACTGTTGTAAACTGGTTGCATGTTTTTATGACTGTTCATGACAATTCAATGTGTTTGGCAAAAAAAATTTGAACAATTTTGTAGTAGATTTTTGATGTAAAGGTTAAAAAAAGATAAAATTATCATCAGAATTTGTTTTCAGTAATCAAATTGTTTGCGCGTTTATGGCTTTTGAGGCTTTGTGGAACAGTTTCAATTAATTGGATCCAGACTTTTTTTTTAACTATTGAAATTTGTTTTGCAAAATAAATAGCCGCAGATAAATCTATTTCGGAAGATTTTTGGTGCACATGTGTAAAATTTGTCCCGAACTAAATGTAAATTTTTAACAATCTTGGTAAAATACTGGTATTGCACGGGTCTTCGAAATACATATGAAAGCTCTGATCGTGAAATAAATTTCCTAACATCCGGTGTTGAATTTTAGGTAGTTTATCTCTGCTGATTAGTTCAGTTCTTCTCCTAACCTCGACGCTTAGAAATGTTTTGAGAAAAACGGTTTTGATCGCTTAGTAATACTTAAGTAATTTACCTAATAAATCACAGAATAAAGCTTGTACAGGAGTGATTGTGCTTTCATCTCGTCAGCTTGCTTCTGTAATCCATTGAGATCCAATGCTGGCGAAAATCTGAGGAAAAAACAACAAATCCGTTTCAAGGTTTCAAACGTAAATAATTTGTTACCGCTGTTTAATCGTTTTACAGTAAACAACAATTCTAAGATTACAGTCAAAGTATATTAAACTTTTCTAGATTTTTTATTGTAACGTGAAATAATATTTGATAATCTTGTTGACATTCAAAATTATTTACCATCGGCTGCAAGGTTCGTGTGACAGAATAATTCACATTTTGTTGTATTCACGATCGCTGGTATTTGGTCGTATATTATGATGCATATTAATCACCCGATTTCTGAAGACGCAAACAAACTCTAAACCTCCCACGATATTAACAAAAATTCTTAGCATGATAAAGTTTTCTCGTGTTTTAGCTATATTTTTGGCTGTATTTGAGATATTTTGGCTCTTATCTATTATTATGTCGCATATAAGGGACTTGAGTGTTTACGCACGTGACAATTAATTTGCATTATAATATGAAAACCATTATGTCGGCGATCATGACGTGCTGAAGATCATTCAAGGTCAACCAAACTGAAAGGTGTGGTGTACTTCATCCAAATATGCAAATTTAACAAGTTTTAGCACTAAGAATTCCGTCATATTTAACGAAAATTCTCCTCGATTGTAAGCGATCTGGAGAAAATGACTAATAGTGCCAACAGTGTATCGTGTTTAGGAGAAAAGTTATTTTTAGCATCAATAAAATGTTTGAAAATTATTCGATGTGTTTTTGTTGAGCTGCCGCATAACCGTTATCGAGCCCGCGATTAGATGTCATTTTGGATTGAATCATGAAAACGAGGCTTCCGAGTCAAAACGATTCCAGAGTGGTCCAATAAAACTCCTTTTGCGTTTGAACACACCAATTAAACATGTTTAGATCAATAACTTTTAAAAGATTGAAAATCGGTGCCAGAATCATGGAAATCGTACGCAAAGTTACAAAGGCCCCTACTTGATTCATCGTGCGATTACAAGTAACTAAACAACTCCTCCTTTCAGTGCTGTTGAAGAACTAGTGTGAAAGGGACCACATTCGACACCAGTTTTGAGTGCGAACAAGATTTAAATCAACGAAATAGCACTGATTTATTCAACTGAATATAAGAGTTTAAAGAAGAAATAATCAACTCACCATCATGTTAACATCAAGATTTTCCGTCTCCGATGGAATTCAGTGTCAAGCTCTTACATGGCACTTTGTTAATCTGTAAACAATTAATGAAACAACGTAAGTGATTATGTCCTAGGTTCTCTGAAAACGGCGTTTGGTTAATAGAACCCCTGTGTACTGAAAATTTTTGGTGTAACTGGTCTAGCTATAGCTTACGCGCAACACGCGTGCCCGGGGCCGGGCCTTTTAATCCCAGAATCGAGTTTGACAACACGTATCAAAATGGTGGACACAAGAAAGTCTGCGCCTCCCCCATCGTGCAAATTTTTCTAACTTATTTTGGTCTTTATTTTTTAGTCGATTGAATTTTTTTTCTAAAAAATAGATAATACAGGATGAGGAAAAATTCTAACCTTACCTGATAAAATCGTCCAAGTCATGTGATAGGTTTGCATGATCACCCTGCATGAACCTCAGTGGCTTGGTTTCTGTCCTGTTATGGAAAAGGATCAGAAAAAATATGTGAGATTAAAACGGCGCCGTTTATTTGCAAGGAATATCGACTTCGTGCACAGTAAATTGCATTAAAAAATAACATTTTATAAATGATTCAGTCAAATGTTTATGTACATGTCCGAAACCGAGAATGCCATTAATGTCCTGAAAATAAGCCCCTTCCTGAAAGAAGGTCCCCCCTTCCAAGAAAAATACCCCAGATGCCCCTGCTGGAAACTGGCCAAACAAAATTATTTTGAACAAATGTAAACCCAGGCTTATTTCCAGTAATCGGGTGGCTTTTGGTTGACGGTATATGTGAAATGTGCAAATTAACCAAAACGTTTATAAATTCAAATTGGGGGCGCTCTAAATGATGGCGTTGACGGTACGACATTAAAATAGCCTATCGATTTATTACCAAACGTTTATGAAATATTCCCACTAACTCGATCGCGCAATTTGTTTCCCACAAAAGATTGACGGAAATAATTGCTAGATTGACGGAAATATTTTGCGATTGTGACAAATACAGCCAATATACTGCATTTTATATGTTTCGGTTTACAAGTTTCTTCTAACAAATACAGACACGCCATATTTATGCCTAGTTTGTTTAGACGGTTTTTGAGGTACAGCTACATAAGATACCTCAGCAGAATACAGGAGTTCCTTAGTTTCTTACCTTTAAGAGGACTCGAGGACCATTTGCTATGGGCACATTGCGACATCTGTGTCCAAATGAAGCATGTGCTCGCGAGACTTGGTTCAAATAAAGTTATTGTTCAGGTATTGGTGTTTCGTTACAGCTTCAAGCGATGGCACTCCCAAATTGAAGCCCGCATGTTCCTTTTCGTAGCAATACTCGTGGAAATAGATAGGTTTCCGCTTGTAAACTTTAGCATGGATGGCAAACGTCCGACATCATGAACGCCACATGGCAAATATTTTATCACATGTATAATTTGCAATTTAAATTTTAGAGTGTCGTATTACTCCGAACATTCTATTGGTTCTCTTCACATTATAATCAGGTGCGAGACATTTGAAATCTTGAATACGTGATTTCTAAGTTGCCATTGCTTCGTTTTCAAAACGAGGTCCCGGTGCATTTAAACAAAACACAAGACTCAGAAAGAAAAAATTCTGAAGACTTCAATTTAACTGAACATTCCTTGATAGATTTTACCAAAGAATACTACATAATAACTTTCACAGGAGAGTTTTTTTTTGTTGCGCACGTTTAACTTCCACCTTGAAATTGAACAAGCTTTCCCATTGTTCAACACCCAACTTTGGGTCAAGCACCCAAGGAAGGCCCGTGCTTTTCCTTGGCCGAAACACACCCCCGCTTTAACTCGTGCGTTACAACGTTCCTCGTCTGTTACGTGACAACGTTCCTTGTGCGTTACAACGTGTGCTCCTGGTGCGTTCCTTTCACCTTTCCCGTGCGATCTGTGCGCTCCAATGCGTTACCTGTGTATTCCCTCGTTCTTCAAAAAGTGACTTTAATTCTAAAATTAGGCCTTGGCCGCCGGATATGCAAAGTTGTCTGTCCGACACGCAAGTTGCTACGTCTTGGAGCCGAAACCCAACCCTATGCCTTCCCTTGAGGGCTTCCATGTGTGTTCCTTGTGTATAAATTGTGCGTCCCCTTATGCCTCCTATGCGTTTCTCCATGCATTGCGTTCCCTTATCCTTAAAAAGAGGTTAAGTGGAAACTCATCGTTGTCCGACACCCAACCTTCTCTGATGCCTAATGCCGGGCTAACACCACACCCTGGGAAAACACTTAACCCAATGCATTTTCTATGGCCAGGGTTCCCAGTGGGTTCCCTGTGCATATGGTTTGTGGATTGACTATGATTGACTGCCACGATTTTCTGGAAACCAAGTTTATGTAAAAATAGAACAGAACAGAGCGAATACAAAATTCAACCGCACATTTTTGTCTTTATGTTTTTTTATTTCAAGAAAATATCCATTTAATTAGCAAAAAAACTGTATATTAATACAGTCGAAGCTCTCGTAAGCGGATACCCTCGGGACGCGAAAAAAGTGTCCGTAACTGGAGCTGGCCGCTTACGAGAATGGTTCTCGTAAGCGGCCACTTGAGGTGTAAGGGATATATGGCCGCTTACGGGAGCTTGCCCAGCTAACAATAACCTGACGGACGTGGATGACGACAAAACAAGCACTAAAATGTGGTACTGTAATTACTGTAAAATCATTGTGACGAACGGCGATGTGAAGTTGACTGTTAAAAACAAGATATAGAGGTTGGTGTAGTGTATTAGGACCCAGATCCTCACATTCGGGGCGAGTAACGCCTGACTGTTGTAGTCGGAGAACACGAGTTGTGATGGCGGAATAAAAGCTAATCGTTTGGTTCAATCCGGTTCAATCCCCCTTTATTACCGACCAGTTCGGCACACAACATTGGCGACGAGGATACAGAGACCCCACAGCACAAAAACAGAGAGAAATTGGACAAGAAGCATGGATGATAACGAGAGAAACCACATCAAAACATTCGACTGTCACGGCGACCAAAACACGCTTGGTTTACGATGGAAACGCTGGCTCATAGCGTTCGAACTGTTTGCAGACGGCAAAGGCTTGATCATAAATGAAGAAAACACAAACAACAGGCAGAGAAGACGTGCATTGTTACTCCATCTAGCCGGAACTGACGTTCAAGACATCTTCTACACGCTTCCAAACATAGGAGATGCGAAGGATTATAAGAAAGCCGTGGATGCACTGAACGCATACTTCATTCCAAAAGTCGACACAACATACGCAAGACACTGCTTCAGACAACTTACACAAGCACCTGGGGAGACAATTCGTCAATTTGCAACAAGACTCAGGCGGGCAGCGAAGGATTGTGACTACGGAGCAGACACGGATAATCAAATTCGCGATGAAATTCTTTGCAAGTGCACCAGCACGTACATCAAGCGAAAACTCCTGGAAGAAGGTCAAGGTCTTACTCTGGCTAAAGCGCTCGAAATAGCTGAAAACTGTGAAAAAGTCAACACACAGCTTGCCGCAATGACTCCGAAAGGACAACGACTGGAAGAAAAAGAAGAGGACTCAGCAAGTGTAAACCGCATTGAGGGGAAAACGAGAGGTCCTGGAAACAAGAATCAGTCACCTTCACAAGTCACCTGCTACCGATGTGGCAGAGCCGGGCATATCAGCAGAGACACAAAGTGTCCAGCAAGAGGTCATAAATGTCATAAATGCGGGTTCGAAGGACATTTTCAAGAGTATTGCAAGACGAAGCATAAACGTGAAACAAGACCAAAGAACACCAAGCGCCACAGGGACCCCAAAGCAGGCTCCGCAAACATGGTAGATACCCAAGATGACGAAGATGACCCGGAATATGCATTTGCAGTAGGCGATAGAAAGCAAGAGAAAATTGAAGTCACCGTCGGAGGATGTAAGTTAAACGTGATCGTAGATTCTGGAGCAAGCACCAACATCATCGACAAACAAACATGGGAGTGGCTGAAGAGGAACAAAGTGAAATGCAAATCAACCCGCTCAGACAAAAAGCTCTATGCGTATGCATCCCAAACACCCTTGAACGTAATAGGAACATTCTCTTGCGAGATCTCCACGGGAAGAAACACTGCCAATGCCGAGTTCTGTGTCATCGACGGCAAGGGAGATCCTCTCCTAGGGAGAGAGACTGCAACGAGCCTTGGTGTATTGAAGATAGGGATAGACATCGCTGCGGTAAACACAGGCCGACAAGATATCGGTGAAGCCCTGCAAGAGAAATACCCAGAAGTCTTCAGTGGTGTTGGAAAATTGAAAGGCCGAGCAGTGCAACTCCACATAGACCCAAATGTGAAGCCGGTGGCGCAGCCAATACGGAGGACCCCTTTCAGCCTGAGATCAAAGGTGGAAGAGAAGATCCAAGAGCTCATCAGCTTGGATATCATAGAGCCGGCAGACGGGCCTACCCCATGGGTTAATCCAGTAGTTGTAGTTCCTAAATCTGGAGGAGACATTCGCCTCTGCATAGACATGCGTAGGGCGAACAAGGCAATACTGAGAGAGCGTCACCCTATCCCAACAGTTGACGAGATAATGCAGAGTTTGAATGGTAGCAAAGTTTTTAGCAAACTTGACCTGAAGTGGGGCTACCACCAACTGGAGTTGACACCTGAGTCGAGAGAAATCACAACATTTGTGACACACTGTGGACTGTTCAGATATAAGAGACTGTTGTTCGGAGTTAATTCAGCCTCTGAACAATACCAACACGAGATCCAGACAGCACTCGCTGGAATAGAGGGGCAAGAGAACATCTCAGATGACATTATTGTACATGGTAAAGACCAAGCAGAACATGACGCACGCCTAGAGATGGTGATCAAGAGGCTCGGAGAGCGTGGATTGACTCTTAATGCAGCAAAGTGCCAGTTCAGCATGGACACGCTGACATTCGTCGGAATGGTACTGTCAGGAAACGGAATCAGCTGCGCAGAAGAAAAAGTTGAAGCTGTCACCAGTGCGAGGGAACCTCAAAACGCAACAGAGACACGCAGCTTCCTTGGACTGGTGAATTATTGTGGCCGGTTCATACCAGACCTAGCAACTATCTCAGAACCCCTGAGACGTCTGACAAAGGCGGGGACGCCATTCGTGTTTGGCAAAGAGCAGAAAGAAGCATTCGATGAATTGAAAAAACGCCTATCCAGCGCAGAGACTTTGGGGTATTTCGACAAAGATGCCCCAACGCAAGTGATTGCTGATGCCAGCCCAGTTGGGCTGGGAGCTGTTTTGACACAGATGCACAAGGATGGACCAAGGATCATCAGCTATGCAAGCCGAAGCCTGACAGACACGGAAACAAGATACTCACAGACAGAAAAGGAGGCACTCGCACTCATCTGGGCTTGTGAAAAGTTCCACCCGTACATCTACGGAGTCCCATTTGAGCTTGTCACAGACCACAAACCGCTGGAAGTGATTTATGGCCCCAAATCCAAACCATGCGCACGCATCGAGAGATGGGTACTAAGGATGCAACCGTACAAATTCGAGGTGAAGTACCAACCGGGACCAAAGAACATTGCTGATCCACTCTCGCGACTTGTGAACAAGATGGAAACTGAAAGTAAACGATCGTCACAGGCAGAAGAATATGTACGATTCGTAGCAGTATCAGCAACGCCCAATGCAATGACGACTCGTGAAGTAGAGGAGGCGTCCGCTGAAGATGAAGAACTCTTGGCAGTAAGACAGTGCATAAATGGAAAGCCTTGGGATCAGCTGGTTTACAAGCGGTACCTGCTATGTAGTGGCGAGTTGTGCTCCATCGGAAAGCTGGTACTGAGGGGAACGAGAATCGTCATCCCGAAGAAGCTCAGGCCCAGAGTGTTATCCCTTGCTCACGAAGGCCATTTGGGCATCGTTGGAACTAAGCAGAAGCTACGCAGCAAAGTATGGTGGCCTGGAATGGAGAAAGATGCTGAGAAGCACTGTAAAACATGCTATGGGTGTCAGCTGGTCAGTCGTCCCAGTCCCCCGGAGCCCATCAGGACCACACCTCTACCAACAGGGCCGTGGAGAGATTTGGCTGTTGACCTAGTTGGACCACTCCCCACTGGCGAATCCATTCTAGTAGTCGTCGACTACTACAGCCGCTATTACGAGGTAGACACCCTAAGGTCTACTGTTGCTCCAAAGGTCATCTCAAGCCTAGAAGAGATGTTTGCACGACATGGCTTACCAGAGAGCCTGACGTCCGACAACGGGCCGCAGTTCATATCCACAGAGTTTGCAGAGTACGTGACACAGCAAGGTATCAGACACCACAAGGTCACAGCAAAATGGCCTCAAGCAAATGGAGAGGTGGAACGCCAAAACAGCTCGCTTCTAAAGAGAATCCAGATTGCACATGCTGAGAAGAAGGACTGGAAGAAGGAGTTGAACATCTACCTTGCAGCCTACAGAGCCTTACCTCACCCAACAACTGGTGTGAGCCCAGCTGAACTACTCTTTGGACGAAAAATACGCACCAAACTTCCAGAGCTGAGTGATGTACATGTAGAACAAGGAGTGCGTGACAGGGACAATGAACAGAAGAGTAAGAGCAAGATTTATGCTGACTCAAGGAGAGGTGCAAGATACTCAGAGGTACTACCTGGAGACCAGGTACTCGTGCAACAGGAAAAGAAAAACAAACTGTCAACTCGGTTCGGCCCAATCCCATACACAGTTGTAAGCAAGCATGGGAACAGTTTGATTGTGCAATCCCAAGAAGGAGTCCAGTACTCCCGCAACACCACACATGTTAAGAAGTTGCTGCAGAATGGCGAGACACCAAGTGTGCAGGAAGAGACAGTGACCGCAACAAGTCACAAAGAGCAGGAACCTGTCCAACAACAGAGTGTGGCACAGGAACCAATCGCGGCCGAAACCGAAGTTCCACCTAGGGATCATGCAGCTGCTGTACCCGAAGTTCCACTCAGGAGGTCGCAGAGACAAACCACTGCGCCAAGTTATCTCAAGGATTACTATACCTGACTGAAAGATATTGACAGTAGGGACTTGAAATGTCAGGGACATTGTCGGACACTAATTCTGATTAGTGGAATTGTTTGTTGTGTTTTAATGTTATTTCAACACCATGTTTACAATATTACTATTTGTTATCTAAGAGAGGAGGGATGTAGTGTATTAGGACCCAGATCCTCACATTCGGGGCGAGTAACGCCTGACTGTTGTAGTCGGAGAACACGAGTTGTGATGGCGGAATAAAAGCTAATCGTTTGGTTCAATCCGGTTCAATCCCCCTTTATTACCGACCAGTTCGGCACACAACAGTTGGTAACAGCATTTTCAATGGGGTGTCCGCTAACGGGAGCTTAAAAACAAAGAAAAAGTCCAAGTCGTAATCTCTGAAAGTGTCCGCGACCGCTTACGGAAATGTCCGTTTACGAGAATGTAAAAATACAGAGTTTGTATGGGAGTTAAAAACGGGGTTTCAAACAAGGCGGCCGTAAGTAGAGCTGTCCGCTTACGAGAGTGTCCGTTAAGAGAGCTTCGACTGTACTTAAGTTTTATTTTTTAACCTTTCAGTTGATAACTTATATATGATTAAATCTCCTAAGATCTGAAAATTTGATAGTTTACCAGTTGACAACTTTCTTTTATCTTACTACTTCTATGCTTATGTTTGGTGACATTTCTGGTATAAGGACGGTGCCTACTAATAACGAAGTAATTTTGCCTGGCCGAAGACTATGCAAGAAATGTAGATGTTACCAAGGGCTATTAAAATCCAAAAAGAAAATTGGGGGTAGCCACGCAAATTTTCGAGTTAATTAGGTTTGAAAACTGGAAAAAAGTGCTGACGTGGCATTTTAAAGAAAACGTAAAATAAAATACAATTCCTTGCAAATTCCATTTGAAATTGGTTTTTCATGAACAAAATCAACATTAAATATAACAATCTTTAAAATAACTAACAAATAATGTCTTTGAAACTGCGTGATCTACGATTTTATTAACAAAATAATTGTGTTTGCGCAATTTTGGACTCTAACAGCTCTCTCGTGCACGGCCAGAAAATCAGCCTAATTTTTTTTCACTTAATGACAAACTAAACATGTGCTCTATAGACTTACAACTTCCAATTTATAAAATAAAAAGTAGGGGTCACCGCGCGTTTTTTAAAGTTATACGAGTTCTTTTCAAGCTCTATCGAATCGTTTTTGGGGTCTGTTACATTTTTCCTTTCCCCTCCCTAGCGAGTTAAATATTTGCATCTCTCGCGCGCGCGCCATATGTAGTTAGCAGTTTGCGAGTAACGTTTAATCGCTTAGCGATTTGTTTTAAACTATTAATGTGAGCCATTTTTAGAGGTCCATGGTAACTAAAATGTTGCTTTTCCGCTGTACCTGGCTTAGTATATGCCCATAAACTGGATTTCGTCGCACCAGAAACCTTTCTTGATGTTTAGTCGCGCGCTTGGTCGCGTAGTTGAACTCATCATTTTGCGCGAGCAAATTAATCAAAAGCGCGCGCGCGTCCAGTGTGTTCGATGCATTGCGTGATGCGCAGAACAAGTGCGCAGTAACAATAGGAGGCACCGTCCTTAAACACAAAAGACAGTGTTTCATCAGGACATCCAAACACAGAAAAAAAATTGTTCAAATCAAAACACAAGACATCGATGTCCTAAACCTTTTAATAACACCCAAACCTGCTAAGTCAAATCATCATTGTATTTTACAATCATGCTAGCAGAATTCTCAAGAAAGATAAGTCCACTTCAACATGTTCAAAAGAGGTAGGTTTTGTTTGTCGATTTAAAATCCATTTTCTTTTTGTTTATTGTCATTTAATTTTAATTGACGACAGCAAAAAATGCAACCATAATGTAGACGGCTATTTTTCAACTCAAGGTATCAGCCACCCTTCAGGATCGCCTGAGCATGGATCGCTTTAGGGCTTGTGTTTTTAATACAAACCCCTACAAATCATACATTTTCTGAAAGATTAATAGTTCCAGATTGTGGATTTTTCCATCAACTGAAATTTAAAAGATTCTTTCCAGTAATCAAGTATGGATAGCTCAGATTTCTGTGTAGCATGCAAATTGTCACGTTTACACACAGAGGTGCATATAACAGGCAGATTTTGTTTGCCTGTTACTTGGGACCAAGCATTCTTTAAACAACAAGCCCAAGAATTGTCTAGTTTCCCCAATTTACACCTGTAAACTTTTCTCAGCTTTATCACCTGTGTCACAAATACAGTACAAGTCATTCCTTTTCTGTCGCTGGACAGGAATCTGCTGTCTGACCTCCTCTACGTAATCCAAGTCTATATCTGCAAAAATAACCTCTTCATGCTCAGCAGCTTGTGCTATAATCCTTCCCCAAGGGTCAATAACACAACTATAACCCCAACAGGTATACGGAATGTTATCATCACGGGCAGGTGATGCAGTGACGACGTACGCTTGTTGATCTAATGCTCGAGCTCTCTGCATTACAGCTAGATGGGCAGGACCAGTTACAGTGTTGAATGCACCTGGGTATAACAACAGCTTACATCCCTTCTGACAGTAAATCTGCGCCAACTCTTGGAATCGTATATCATAGCAAAGTCCCACACCGATTTTGCACATGGGCGTGTCGAAGATTCCAAGATCTACACCAGGTTCTAGTGTTCCATATTCTTGAAAGTCGTACAATCGACCCGGACGATCGATTTGAAAGAGATGTAGTTTTCTGTATTTTAAGATCATCTGTCCTTGCGGATCGAAAACAGGACAGGTGTTGTAAAGTTTTCCCGATGAATCCTTCTCAATTATCGACCCACCAACAATGTAAACACGGTGTTCTCTTGCGCTTTTTGACATGAAATCCGTCGATGGACCAGGTATTTCTTCTGCAAAGTTGCGAAGATCTTCCTCACTGTTTGGGGCCATTGTAGTTGCAAATTCTGAAAGCACAATAAGTTTGGCGCCTTCCTTCACTGCATTACTAATAAGCCGTTCTAACTTCTGCAGATTTTGTTCTTTTCTTTCGGTTGGAAGGTGTTGAACTGATGCAACACGGAATTTCTTTCCACCTGAAAAAACGTCAAGTTCGTCCGCCATTTTGTTTTTTATGTTGAGGCTGCGTTCCTTTTGACCAGCAACTCGACATCAGACTCCTATTTGTCCGAACACGGCAAAACGGCCGGGTAGAGGGGCAAGGGGGAGAGAAAGGCAGAGAATGCAGAGAACTGAAACTCGAACAAGGGCGCAAATCTCTATCACAGGGATGCCGAAATGGTGTAGAAGTTGTGCTCATTGGGTACTGTCCGTACTACGGAACGAACTTATGAGTACCTTATTACATGAAATTTTCGCGACACGTTAATTTCGCGATTTTGAGGAACGGATATTTCGCGACACTTAAATTTTGCGATTTTGCAAAAAAATTTGTTTTTTAATCACTTTAATTTCGCGTTTTTGAGTTAGACACAATTTACATTTTCTTGGTTATATTATTTAACATGCCCTTGAATTAAAAAACGACTTCATCAAAGGAACAATAACGTCAAAATTGGCAAAAACGCAAGAGCGGGACAAAATCTCGGCAAAAGCAACAACATAGCAGTTCCACAATGTCTACAAGTTGGTCATACTTTTACATACATGAGTTAAAATTGTTCTTGAGTCAAATCGGACAACAACATTCATTTACATTTATTTTAGTGATACTAAACTTATTCTTTCTTGATTATTATCATAATGTGAGTCACTTTATTTTCGCGTCATGTAATGTTCGCGACACTTATTGTTCGCGTCACTTTAATTTCGCGATTTTTTTGGAACCGCGAAATTCGCGAAATTAACGTGTTGCGAAAATTTCATGTTATAAGGTACCTTATTCTTACTAATTTTCGCGCGTACTTAATTTTGCAAAAATTCAAGAGCCGAATTTAGCGAGTATTACTTTTGGCGATTGCAAAAAAATTAGAGAAAAAGTGTATTAAATTTCGCGATTTTGTCAGTGTTTTATGGATCCGTGGTCAAAGACTAAGAAACCATTGGAAACACAAAAAGGTCTGGCTCAATGTAACTACAAGGAGCTTGCAAACAGAAACTTTAGTGGCTGTACTAAAGAGGTTTTGAACTAATTTACAAGCTCGAAACAGTAATCAGAGGAAAGGTGCTAGTAAAAAATAAGACGGAAAGATATTTTTAAAGGTAGAAAGTTGCAGTTCCAAACATTTTTAAAGATTTTAATTTTTTTATTATTTTGATATATAAAATTGTATTAATTTTCGCGTGTTTAAATTTCGCGCAATGTTTTTTTTTCGCGCGAACTAAATTTCGCGATTATTTTGAAATCGCGAAAAATCGCGAAAATTAGTAAGAATAAGGTACCAGATTTGCGCCAAAGTTCAAAAATGGCACAAAAGAGTAGAAGGGAATAACCGGGAATGAACTAGGAGACGGATGGGAAATGCAATGGGAAACGCACAGGGAAGTAAGGGAACACATGCGGGGACGTACTAGGAAATCCACAGATTTGTCCTGTTACATCAGTCACAACGCATAGATATTATACATTGTTATGGTGGATCTATGGGAAAATCTCGTGAAAAAGGCCCTTTAAACATTCAAAACAACCGGACCGGCCGGCCAGTTGACAGATGGAAAGCGCCCTCAATGTCAACCTGATCTTTAAATCTTTATTTCCATGGCATCGCAGCATATGAGCCACATGAAAATGTTAGCTACAAAAATATTACAAGACCACATGTTCGTTTTATTTATATATATTATTTATATATTTATTTATACATGTTTTTTTGCCGCTGGCTATTTTTTCAAGTTGTCCTGATGATCGGTCTTCAGAAATAAACCGCCACTTTGTTCAAACAATTTTCAAGGCATTGGAAACAATTTTAGAATATATGTCAAAAAGATATTTCACCCGTTGATAAGTTTAATTCCTATTAAATGTTAAATTTAGGTCTAGTTCGATGCTGTAAAGGCAAACGGGAGCCTTTTATAAAGAATGTACAGTTATTACAGGTTTCTCTACATTTTTCAAAGTTCAATAAGGCCAAAAACTTACAGATATTTACTGGGCAGTCACATTTTTCTTGACTGAGAAGGCAATTGCTTCGTCTCTCCGCGTATTGACGACATTGCCCGCCATATCAGTTGAGCCCCTTTGTTTCTTCAAGCCGTTTTCCAGAATAGAACTGTCCCTAGAATAGAACTCTATCTGATAACGCACAACCCTTATGATACGACACACTCGTACTCGTTCTTTTCTTCCTCGGCCGTTTCCTCGAATTCTACTTGTTCGTCTTCAGGCCTCTCCTCATCCTTACTCGTGCTGGACTGACGTGATTGACGGCTAGACTCAGAGGCAGGACTGCTGTCCTTTTGCTCCTTGGGCGCATTTTTGGCCTCTATCAGCGCTCTCTCCAAAGCGAGCCAGTGCTCCTTGTGAAGCCCGAGAAACAAATGGTAACCATGGCTACAAGAAAAAAAATCAACGAATAGGAATGGTAAGGAATAGAAAACAAAATCTACCTGTCCCTACTATCAATTATGATAAAAATGTGCTAATACGCCCGCGAGAAATAAGCCACAGAGATGATTATTACAAGACGCAAAATTCCACGAAAGCCAATTCCCGAGTTTTTTGAACAATTACAGCTAGAAAAGTAGCCAGCGTAGCTCGGCGTTCTAGTCAGTCGGGGAGAGCGAGAAATCGTGCGCGAGAAATCTCCTTCTGCGTTCCGCCGTCGTTTTGCTCGCGCGCGCGATTTCTCGCTCTCCCCGACTGACTAGAACGCCAAGCTACGCTGGCTACTAGAAAAGACAAAAATTTAGCGAACACAAAATTGCTTTAGAAAAAATACAGATTTCAACTTGAACCGACGGGACTTACCAATTCTGCTCAGCCCAGGCCTCCAGCGATTCTATTCCGTCTTTTATCCGGGTCAGTGAGTCAACGTTTGTGTCACGAAGTTTAATGACGTCATCGACGAAGTCTGTCAAACACGTGCTGTCACGCAACACCAGGGAAAGAATGAACCACCAGTCGTGACACTTGGCCTCCACAAAAATCTGAAGTAAAAATCTTAAAGCGGGGAAAAAGATTTCCATGAGATATTTCTCTATGGTAACAATAAACGTGATACATTTGAGGACCTCGTACTCTTGTAAGTAACGATACAGTATTTGGGTTGAGGAAACGATTCGGCGTTGTTGATAATAAAGGGCAGGACACCCACAGTTTTTATTCTTGATTATGTATGCCAAATTACAACTACTGATTTTTGATCAAACAAATTATTTTAGAAAAAGAAGATTACCAGATTGGTAGAAAAACTCTATTCATTGAACATACCATCTCGAGATTTAAGCTAGCTAGTGCTGTCCCTACAAGTTTGATTATCTTTATTTCTAATTTTAACATCAACCTAGCAGAAGTAAAAAAAAACTGACCTTATTTCTCTTAGTGCCGGTAAAGAGCCGTTGAATGCAAGCTGGGTACGAATTTCCTGTACATCCGCGTATCCAGGCCCCTCTCCACCCCAGATCCAGTCCTCCTCGCCATCCATTGAGTACGCGACTGAGCTGGTTTCTGATGGATCACCACTGACTCGACCGGTGTCATCGCCTGTTGAAAAAATGAAAAGCTGGTCCGTTATGCGTACATTGGTATCGTGATTTTGATTCTTTGCAAACAGTCTGATAAAATTCACACTATCTACAGAATGCTTTAAATCTTGGCATCTTCTTAACAGCGTTCTCCTCAACAGACAAGAAGAAGCTGTAACTGCCTTTTTTAAAAAGACTTCCATAACACGGGTCAAAAGCTATCAGTGTGCAATGCACCTTTGTCACTAGTTAATTAAAAGCGTAATGAAACTAATTTCATCTTTTTATTTCATCTCTGGAAGTGGAATAACTGTTGATCACTCTGCGGGAATGAATGCTTCAGACTGACTGACTGACTGACTGACTGACTGGCTGACTGACTGACTGATTGATTGATTAATTGACTGACTGACCAACTAACTGACTGACCGACCGACCGACCGACCGACCGACCGACCGACCGACTGATTGACTGACTAATTGATTGAATGACTGATTGACTGACTGACTGACCGACCAACCGACCGACTGCTGACTGACCGACTGACTGACTGACTTATTGATTGATTGATTTATTGACTGACTGACTGACTAATAACTTACTCTTACACACTGGAGACAAATGTGCCTCTTCCTCCTCCACTTCTTCTCCAAGCTCGATTCCTAGTTCCATTCTACTCTCCAACTCATCCAGAGTCTGTCGCCCGCCACCCGCGCTTCCTGACGAGGACACTGATGACAATCGACCTGAAACAAAGCATCCTCAGTATTCAGCCACTTTTTAAACTTCCTCCGACTTATGAAAACGTAAAACTTTTGCCAACCCTTCGTCAACGTACCCGTCAGGTTTCCAAATCTGGCTAGCCAATCAGAAAACAGAGCGTGACACCAACAATTCTCGCGCGAACCTTTCCGCCAAAAATCGGGGGATTCCTAATTCTCTTGGAGGTAATTTCCACCGACAATTCCGCTCAAAATGGTGCTGATATTTTACTGAATAGTTTCGATGCACGTATTGTACCAATCTCACCGTATCATACAGTAGAATCCCGATTTTTCGAACCCTCGGTTTCTCGATACTCCCGATTTCTCGAAGCAATTTACGTTTCCCCTGGGGGTCGAGAAGTTGGGATTCTACTGTATTAACATCTAAAAATATGAACTCTCCTTTCAGATGGTAAGACATTTCTTACAAAGTTAGTTGTGAGAATTTAGTGGCACATCAAGACAATATTTCCAGTTGATGATTGTCTATATTCTCATTACCTGTCTGCTTAACAATGTATTGAGATTGTAAGGATAAATTTAAGGTTGATCACACTGGGGAATATTATTGAGCCCCGCCCCTCGCCAGCTTAGCCGGCAAGAAAAACATTTCCTTACCATATCTACTCCAGAGTTTAGGCGACATTGGTCCAGAGGCCAGTTGATTGACAGCTGGGTAAGGAAGATCGAAATTCCTGTGGATGCTTGTTAAAGTCTCGATATAATCGTCTACACGAGCGGCGCGATTTCTACAAATAGTATAGCAAGGTGTTACTTATAGGTAAACTTATATCCTGTAGAAAGGTAAAATGTAAATGTTGTTTATGCTGGCCTTGCACTAAGCTTTAAAATAGCTAGCTTCAAGACGCGGCACGGAAAGAGAGATATTTTAAATGAACAAAACATGGTTAAAACACTCAACTGGCAGACAATTGTCTATTATCAAAGCATTATTAAGGAGTTGAACTCGGGAAGTTGGAGAACAAATCCAGCTATTGGCAGGGTGGAGGGTAGCCTCCTTAGCAGCCGTTGTTTGGATTTGTCACGCACCAATGGAGGGAGCTCGTCACGTAACGCTTCCTCCATCACCAGCATTGCGTGACGACCCAAACAACGGCTGTGAAAGGACTAGGTGGAGAGCTTGAACCCGGGATTTCCGAATTGCAACACCAGCGCCCTAAACCATTTGGCCACGCTGGTTCTTGTAGCCTGCTACAAATCTATATTTGATGGTTTTCTTTATTCTCAATAGGTTTTGCTTGACAATGTATTGAGAATGTTAGGAGAAACTAGATGCGGATCATCTGACGTTTACGTACTTTTCTTTCCTAAGCCAAGGTACAAGAGCGAACTCCAAATGAGCGGCGAATTTTCCCAAGTCTCTGAGGCGCGTGGCTGTTAATAACAGCCTGGCGTGACGATTCAAAATAGTGTCGATGAAAAAATTGTCAGCAGTGTCAAGCTCCGTGGGTCGCCTTGGCGGAGTAGGTGAAGTTGGAGAGCCTGCTGATACTGTTTTCCGCGCCTTGTCAATTGACCCTGTCCTCGATAAAGAACCTTTCTCTGTCGAAGGAGTTCTTCTTGTGAATTCTTTATCCATAGAACCTCCGCGCGTGAGAGACGCGCGCGTAGGGGCCTTGGACACACTCGAGGAGCGCGCGTGAGGGTTAACCACGTACGGGATGTCCTCACCGTCCACTGAAGCAGTTGGACTTAGGGGTGGGGGGTGGTGTGGTTTGACAACCGTCGGGGACCGTGGAGGGGAGTCAAGTTCGTCTGCACCAATGCAACGCAGGAAACGGACAAGATCTTGTGCAATCTGCGAAGAAAAAGAAAACGATTGAAATTCACTCCCGAGTGCGAGGTTCAGATCGGATGATGACTTCTAACTGGAGAAGTCCTAAAGAGTGAAAAGGTTTTACACTTTGATTTACATGGCAAGATGCAATTTTCAGGGGGATATAAGCCAGGCGCGGTGACCTAATGGGTAGCGCGCTCGCCTCCGAGTCGAACGGTCCGGGTTCGAGGCCTGGCCGGGGCGCTGCGTTGTGTTCTTGGGCAAGACACTTGACTCTCACAGTGCCTCTCACCACCCAGATGTATAAATGGGTACCGGCGAACTTACTGCTGGGGGTAACCCTGCGATGGACTAGCATCCCATCCAGGGGGGAGTAGCAATATTCCTAGTCGCTTAATGCTACGGATACCGGGATAAGCTCCGGCCTGTATGGGCCACTAGGCTCGAAGCAGACTTTACCTACCATAAGCCATCATGTGTCTTGTGTGATGCACATTTCTGGTGCCAAGTTTGAAGACTACTGAACACTGCTCTAATATTTCTAGAGAAACTCTTGATTCAGTGTTATATCTTTTTTGTGGAACAATTTGTGACGTCATCGCTCTCCTCATTTGCATAATACAAAAACGTAAATACCGTATTTTCTCGAATGAACGCCGGACCCCGATTAAACGCCGGCCTCGTATAAACGCCGGGTCAAAATAGCTAGTTTTTATATAAACGCCAGGGGCGTTTGTTCGAGGTCCCGGCGTTTATTTGAGGTCAAGCTAACAAGTAAATATATTCTGTTTGTCACAAATCTCAATTGCAACATAAACTATCCAATCAGTAATAGTGCACCTTTGGGAAATAATTATCTTTGAATACCCATGGACACTTTTTCGGGGCAGAACGAAGAGAAAAATCGTCCCGCCTTGACAAACTGCCCCTTGGTCTCATAGATCAGTAACAATAAATCAATCTGAAAAATTGGCAGAAAATTGCAGTCCGTTAATAAACGCCGGGCCCCGATTAAACGCCGGCTTCAAATAAACGCCGGGTTCACGAAGCCAAGTTTGAAATAAACGCCGGGGGCGTTTATTTGAGAAAATACGGTATCTCTAAAACGATTTCAAAACGGAAAACACCAATCTTCTTTTTTTTGAAAAGCCTTCAAAATAAGCAGCAATTATTTTTTTACTTCAATAAGTTCATAAGCAATTTAACAACAGCCACACAGCGCAGTAAGTAAAATCTGAAATGGCATTCACTTAAAAACTCACGTTCCATTTGCAGCTGTCCAAAGCTTTATCCAGCAAGATGGTAGCATGCTAAAAGAAAAATCGAGTTTCAACACTGAAAAAGCTAAAACTTAGGCCCTGTTTATACGTCGAATTTAATTCAGACGAATTTAATTCAAATTAAATTCGTCGATTATTCGACGTTAATTGCCGCCTGATTTAGACGTCGAATTTAATTCAACCGAATTTAATCTTTCACCCGAGTCTTCAGCACTTCTGACCAGTGGCGGGGATAATTGACATAATTCCCGCAAAAACTAACGGGAGATCGCGAAATTTTTTCAACACAACAACAACCTGGCGAGGTTTACGAAGGCATTATTGCTGGAGAAAATATCCAGAGAAAGACAGCAGAGAAGGCAGCTGCGACGTCGAATGTTGACACTGGTAGTGATGAAGAAAATGTTTCTTGCGCGAGTTTGTTTATCGATTTGTCTGCTGTTACAATTACAAGATGAAGACGTTCAGCGTCACCGGAGTTGTCGTCGCAGTATCAGAAATACATGATGGTGGGAATTGGTCTGGGCGACATATGATGAAGGAAGATTCGAGAAAGCGTTTCGAGTGTCAAGAAAAACATTCAACTTTATTTTAAAGAACATTCGACCCGACATTGAGAAAAAAACCGTGACAGAAACTCCCCCAGGGCACACTGCAAACAGTAACCAACACTTTTGTTTGCCTCCCATCCCACCGTTTCTTCGTTTTCTTTAGCAATCGAACATTCCAACCGAACACACACGCTTCTCCCACAAGCTATGCATGAATATTTTGTGGTCCGTGTTGCAATTTATGCAAGCGGACGGCATTTTTCCTCCACAACCGACGACATACTTCAACAACGTGCGAAAAACGCGAGAAGACGCCTGTGCGCATGCGACATGAACGAAACTTTCCACGAATCTACCACGGGCTCAATGGGGATACATTATGATAATGTATGCATTTAATTCGATGCGTCTGTTGTGCGACGTCTAAACTGAAGACGCGCTATCGATATTTTTTTCGTCCTACCGAGACGAATACAACGTCTTGGACGAATTTAATTTCCCAGACGAATCTAATTCGATTTATACGTCGCACAATCGTCGAATTTAATTGCTAAATGGTCCTTGAATTATTTTCGTCCCAATTAAATTCGACGATTGTGCGACGTATAAACAGGGCCTTAAAAAAAAAAATCAACAAGAACAACAAACAAAATTGGGTCAACTCGAGAGACATTCAGTGTTACCTTTCACAATATTCCCTACTCCCACAATAACTGCAGTCGCCTGCTCCTTTCACAAGGATTCCTATATTAAGCCAGCAGGGGTCACCCGAATTAAATCTACTGTTAAAACTCCCAGCTGACAGAAGCCTTTCTTCATTTCTTCTTCTTTTTATCATTTGTCAACGGTAACCCAAGCCAATTACATTTGTTGTTTCACTTAACTCTTCTGACCCAGTAACACGTAGTCTGTCTAATGTGCGTGGATGTGCCAGGTGGCTGAAGATACTAAGGGGTTGATTAACATTTTTCTTTCACAAACCTGTTTGCTGACAGTTGGCTGTTCTAAGTTTTGTAAGATAATGAGATAGGAAGCCGCAGTCTCCAGTTTACCAGCCGCAAGACAATCCTGACAGAAACAGAATTAGAAAAACTTTTAATTGAATAAAAAAACCAGCAAGTTAGTAAAAAGACTGTTGCTCTACAGTGACGATCATGGTAAAGTGACCACCATGCTGATCTGAAAAACTGACGTTTATTAAATGAATGCTTTTTCAACGTTATCCCTTCGTCGGAGATAACGTACGAAATGTTTAGTTTTCCAAATTTAAGTCGGCTGTTAATCAACCCTTAAGAAGTCCAAGATGATAGTTAATCCAGATTGTTACAATTTTACAGTTGAGTCTCTGCTTACGTACACCTCTGGTAGGCGGACAATAATGATAATGATAATACTGATAATGAATTTATATAGCGCATTTTCCATAGTATATGTTCAAATGCGCTTTACACATACTGCAATTTACTACACAAGGCCAGACCACAACACCGGGAGCTTCGTGCCCTACTCTTTGCGAATAGTGTGTGGGTTCTTTAACGTCCCCTGTGATAATACTGAAGATACAGGAGACGGGACCTATGGTTTATCGTCCTTTTCCGAGAAGACTAGAATGTCTAACCATTTGCAGATGTAATTACAAAGGCAGCACATTCTCCTCAGTTATTTTAAGACCCTGAGTGTTGGTCCGGTCTGATGTTCGAACCCACGACCTCCCGCACAGCAGTCCGGCGCTCTACCAACTGAGCTAACCAGGCGGCAAACATTCAACCTGCTATAAGTGGACACTTAGTCATGGTCCCAGCCACATACAAACACTAAATTTTAACCTCCCATAAGCAGACACCTCTCCAAAGTGGACACTAAGTCGTGGTCCCAACCACATACAAACACTACATAACACCTCTCCGAAATGAACATGTTAAATTGCTTACTGCAAACAGATCTCGTGGATTTCCGACAGCCATAAATAAATAACTCCATAGGGCCACTTCTGTTTTTCTCGCGCAATGCACCACTGTCTCTAGATACTGAGGAAATTCTTTTATAAACCGAACAATACGTGGAAGGAGAGCATCTGGCAAAAAGAAAATAGTAAAAAGTTAGAAACTACAGATAGTTTACTCTAACTGTCAGATTTTTAACATTATTTAATAACATAACATCCTCTGACAGACACCTTCCTTAGTAAGGCACTTAGTTATTATGGTCCCAGTTCACATACAAACGCTTCATTTTTGACCACACATAAGTGGACACCTCTCCTTAGTGGACACTTAATCGTTACATTTTCAGCCTCCCATAAGCGGACACCTTCTTAGTGGTCATGGTTCTAGCCACACACAACCAGTGAATTTTTAACAAAAGCAAACACCTCTCCAACTTTAGCCTACGCTTTTTCAGATCCCAGACACATAAAAACACTACATTTTTTAACCTCTCACAAGCAGACACATCTCCTAAGCGGACACTTCGGATACTATCCATTAGTTAGAACTGGCCAGCCAGACCGGTGTTTCTTTCGAAAACAGAATTCCGTTGTTTGTCAGATTTGTTCTGTCGAATCAGTCAGTGCATGAATGTTATACACTGCTTTGGTGCATTTGTGGGAAAATCTCGTGGAACAAATGCCCCATTTCACATTAAAAAACACCGGACCGGCCGGCCACTTGTAACCAATGAAAAGCACCCTTTGTCGTGGTCCCAGCCAAATACAAACACTGCTTATATAACCTCCCATAAGTGGACACTTATTCAGATCCTAAGGGTACGAAACGCTTAACTGTACCTAGATCATATAAAACCCGATAATAATTCTTTGATTTTGTAAAGTAATAACATCACCTGGAATGGGTTCGGATGCCGTGGCTTCTTCTTCTAACACTTCATGTAACATGAGTTCAAGTACGTGAGGGAAGTATGGCAGATCACAGCACATGTTGGCGATCTTCAGTGCTTGTTGACCCAAACTGAAAACGAAATTGAGAAAATCCAGAATACGCCATAATCTATTCATAAAGTGGTCGAGGGCGTTCTCACATTTGTATCTTTACTGAAGTAAAAGCATGTTGTTCAGTTTCTTTTTTCCAAACCTTCTTCTCATTTCGATGATTCGTTGGACGGAGGGCTCTTTTTCACTCGCTCGTTCGTTAGTTCGTTCATTCGTTCGCTCACTTATTCGTTCGCTCGCTGGTTGGTTGGTTGCTTGCTTGCTTCGTTCACTCGCTCGTTGGTTGGTTGGTTGGCTCGTTCGTTTACTCGTTCGTTCGTTCGTTCGTTCGTTCGTTCGTTCGTTCGTTCGTTCGTTCGTTCGTTCGTTCGTTCGTTCGTTCGTTCGTTCGTTCGTTCGTTCGTTCGTTCGTTCGTTCGTTCGTTCGTTCGTTCGTTCGTTCGTTCGTTCGTTCGTTCGTTCGTTTGTTCGTTCGTTCGCTCGTTCACTCGCTCGTTGGTTGGTTGGTTGGTTGGTTGGTTGGTTCGTTCACTCGCTCGTTCGGGCATGCGTTCGTTCGTTCATTCGTTCGTTCGTTCGCTGGTTCACTCGTTGACTCGCTCGTTGGTTGGTTGGTTGGTTGGTTCGTTCGTTCACTCGCTCGTTCTTTCATTCGTGGATTCATTTAACTACAAACTTTTCATTCTGAAGAGATAATAAAGAAGACAAAGGGCTGAACGGAAACAGTACTTACTTTCGACGCAGAAGCTGCCTCAAAACATGGTGCAGGTATATTTGAGTCTAAGAGAAAAGTAAATGTACAATCAAATTAAAGTCAAATGGAATTATCTATCACGATTCTAGTACCCAGCAGTTGGTATAAAAAACAGAGACCAATATCTAACTTCTCCCAACATTATCAACACATCATACAGACAGGTGATGAGAATAAATAAAATTATCAACTGAAGATATTGTCTTGGTGAATCACAAGATTTAACATCATGAGAACTGTATGGTTATTACAAAGGATACTTTGAATTTGAATTTGAATTCAACAGACGACTAACCGTTCTTTCCAGTGTACAGAAAGGAAAGGCTTGGGGTGAAAGAGATGTTGGAGCAGGTGATGTACATTCTAACGGCATTGGCTCATTAGCAGCACCAAGAATTACAGCATCTTGAAATAACACAGCTGTAAAAAATAAATTTAAGTTAAAAGTGTAATTCCTCTTACATTCAAAAAAGGGTTGAGAGAAGGGATCTCTCGCCCGGGGGTTAGACTGAGGGCGGGGGGAAGACTGACACTTTAGAACCGTTAGGATAACAGTTTACAAAGCTCACCTAGCGGATAGATGTTTAGCTGAAATGGAAGCATGATTCGCTTGGAGAGAAAATTTGGCGGATTTTCATCATTTCCTGGGAACAAAGGAAGCCAGACCTGTGAATCAAAGCAAACAGTAGTGATAAAGTTTTATTTTTTCCATAAAGGCAAGAAGTAGTGCTTTTAAAAGTGGAAATACTGGCTCAGCAAATTGACTTAAAAAGCGGCTTTCATTAGTAAGGTTGTTACGTGTACAACAAATGCTCTTCAAATTCGAGGAATAGAAAATGGGGGGTTTTTTTGATATACATGTATATCTACAATGAAATTCTCCTAACTAAGCTTTAGCGAACATGTAGAGACAAGCAAAGAGAATTTGTATAAACATCACCTTCATTCCATTGGCTCCACATCCCAGCCACAGTGCTTCCATCAGGTGTCGTTTGGTTCGACTTGATGTTGATGATGTCCACACGTTCTCCACACACGAAGCCAACACAACAGGCGAACAAAATGACGACTGAACACAAGAACAACGCTTTATAAGTTAACAGTTGCTTCGCAGGAGGAGTTGATAATAACAAGCTCAATCGGTTGATAAAGACGAAACTTAGTCTATCTTAGTTGTTTTCAAGACGACTCAACTAAGGGTGTGTGTGTGTGTGTGTGGGGGGGGGGGGGGGGGGGGGGCTTATAAGTGGAATAACAAAACGTTTCAAAATAAGCTACAGCAGCGTTGATCGAAATACATTTTCCATTAACTGGTTTCGGGTAAAGCTTTAAAAACTCATAGGAAATCAAATCTATTTCAATAATTGGAACAATATAGTGGGAGGGGGGCTTTGAGATGGAAATATTATTTTAAAACACCGATTGAAACGAACGGTACAGGTTTGAAAGGGATAAATCATTTCATATACATTACATCGGTGCAGGGTTTGATAGCAGCATTTTTCAACCTTTTGCATCAAACGGTAATATGGTACAAATTCACCATGATGGACGGAACGCTACGCAACGGGACATTCAAAACAAAGAATGCTTGGCTGGTAGACGTCACTTGGTTCCGGCATGACAGATTTTGTACCACGTGACGGTTTGTAATTGCTAAAGAACTTTAATCATTCATACCTTTTTTGCCTTTCTTTCAGGATATAATTTGTCTTTCTGAAGCATCAATAAGCGCCCACCAACATTTGTGATAAGTGACTCTACACCGTCCAGTCCATCTGAGCCTTGGTACTCTGAGGAAAAAAAAGCGACTTTTAAGACGCCATCTCTTCCTTAAAGGACACCTCCTACTGTTGGTCCCGTGAGGCGTCCCAGCCGTTTGTCAGCTATTTTACCATAACAACTGAAATTCCCTATGAGGCGGCACCTCTGTAAGATGGACAGTTGGAGCCGGTCTCGACGGTGTCCGTTTTAGAGAGAGTTGACTGAATCACACTCAAGGTTGGTTTCTATACACCAGTTTTGCTGGATTTTCACTGACGCGTAATTTTTTACGTGCGTTTATGTGTGTGAAAAATTTTAGAGAAATGTATGAACGGCTTGCGTACACGTTTTTGCAAGTCGTTCATACATTGTCTCTAAATTTTTTCATGAACGTAAAAAATAACGCATCAGTGAAAATCCACCTTTGGACTGTGACTTCTTAAGCACCTGCCTAACATTATAAGTTAGCGTGACATTTTACTTACCGGCATACAGTGAAGTTAGTGTGACATGAACCACTGCTAAGGGATGAGGCACGTGATTTACTAATGACACTTCTTGCACACGTGACACATGTACCTCGGGAACGTCTGTGAGAGATAAGGGGAATAAACAACATTGTTTATTCTTTTTTTGGATAGAATTGTATGTTTTTTGCAATTCGCTTTAATCTTAGGAACCAGAAAGAAAAATTAGAGGAGACTTGGGAGAGTAGAATGCCTCTCAGTCCAGTCCCCCTGTTTCCTTCTCGGTCTATTGTTTCCTTGTCGCGAAAATATTCTGTCCTTTTCCTAGGAAGCTTGAAAAACGCAAGATAACCGTTGTGTTTTATTTTGTTGAACTGTTATTAGAGCTATCATTCAATTTAAAGACCAGGTTGTATTTTGTACCGGGAAAAGGGGGAAAATACTTTGCCATGTTAAGACGCCTTGCTTGTTTGTTTGTTAAAAGGAGTTCCGCCGAAAGATTAAACTTGCTACAGGATTCAAAAGAAATCAAACAACATCCAAACCACAACACAAAAGCTGACAAAAAATAGTTTCTGCAATACCAAGATACACTCCGTTTAGTCAGCAAAAGGAAGTCCTGTAAAAAAATATGTCCTTACTTGGATCATCATCTGTCCTCTCCAGTGAAAAGAACACCACTCGTGAGTCAGCGCAATAAACCAACAGCAAGCAGCGGAACACATTCACCAGGAAGGCTGGGGCAGGGAGCTTCACATTCAGTGCAAACGCATTGTCTAAATTACATGTTCTAGGGTAGAAACGTACCTACAAAAAAAAATCAAATGAAAGTTTTTGTTTTAAGATTTTCCACTTCTTAGTCATTGCATGAAAAATCAGGTTCTTATCTTATCTTATCAAGAACTTCGTGGAAAGTTGGGTCCATTAATGTCAAAGCCGTTTTCATTCGAGTGCGTGAAACCAAAGCCAAAGAATAGCCAATCGCAAGAAACGTAAACCACACTTGTAACGAACCAATAAAAACACAAAGTAAATATACGGAACAGGTGCCCAGGCGCGGGAAAACTCCTTTGAACACATCACAACTTGCAGCTGATTGGTTGAGTTGGTGGCACAAGTTTTTTAAGCCAATCACAGAGCGTAGAGTAAAGCAAAAGCAAAGCCATCCAAAAAGCCATCCAGGATTTTCGACATTTAATTGAAAGCCAAGTTATTGAAGGCTTGAGTCAAAGTATATATAGATACTTACTTCATCTGATGACGAACTGAAGTTGTAGCAGGGCACAATGAGAAAATCTCGCCACCAAGATAGGCCACCACGACACGAAAAGCTTTGTTCCTACAATAAGAAAGGGACGGCATCAGTGAATCAGTGATTATATTCTTTCTTTTACAACACAACATTACAATCACCATAATCAAGACACAGAGTAGAATCCCAATTTCTCGAACCCCCGGTTTCAAACTCCCAATATTTCGAACCAACTTTCTCTCTCTTGCGTAGTACTTCTCTGTAATTTTACCCCTAAAATTCTCGAACCTCCAGATTTATCGAAGCAATTTTCCGTAGGTTCCAGAGATCGGGATTCAATTGTATAAAACTTCTTATACCCACCCATTAATTTTTGCGCGCGCTCTTGGTGTGTTGGGTTTTTTTTTTTTTTTATTTTAATTTTTTTTTTTTTTTTTTTTGTTAGAAAAAAATTTTTTTGTTTTTTTTTTTTTTTCCCCATAACCTCATAATGTAGCCCCCCACCACCCAAAACCCCACTCACTACCACACTTTACCTATACATAAACTAAAAAAAAATTGATAAACCATAATATTATAATACCTGTGACACGTTTCCAAAGAGTTTCCACTTCCTGCTATTGAGTGAATAGTGAGCGATTCCTGTTCTACCCGCTACAGCAACGCAACGTCCAGTCGTATCAACAGCTGCATACTACACGAAATTTAAGAAGGTACAAACGATCAGCTAGCCAGTCACTTTTTCGAAAAAAAAATGTTTCCGATTGTCTAATCCCGTTCTTGTTTATGCATTTACCAGTATTTACAGCTTCTAGCCTTGTGAACGTTATTTTTTTTAATTTAAATTTTTTTTATTATTATTATTACGAACACACAATAATTACAACAATACAATAATTACAACACTTACACAACAAACGGGCTCTGCCTACTCTAATTACAATACAAATTTACGATATTATATCCTATTTACAAAGATATATTCTAAGTTGTTACAGTATGATATTCTGCTTACGCTGGTACTAAAAGACTTACACATACTACTACTATTATATTACATACTATTATTACACATAATGATTTACACAATTATTTTCTATATCTATATTTACGAGAAATTAACTTACAGACAGCACCTAGTCCTTGATATTATAAAGCTTGATTGCTATTCAAGAAAAAGCTTCCATTTAGCCTGAAATTTTTTTTAAGGCCAAATTGTTTTGAGAGGCTATAAGCTTCTCCGTCTCGTATTTTCTCTGGACTATATCTTCAAGCCTTGTAAACGTTCATTGATTAACTGAGTGGCGAATACCAATGTCACATACTACTATGTCTACTGTATTAAAAAAGATTTTGTTTTTGTGTGTTACACTTACCCTGATTGGCCAGTTGCTGTCCAGATAATTTGATGGAATCTAAAGCGATTTAAAGAATAACCTTGAGATCTTAAGAACGGGTGCACTGAGCAGGAGGAGGCAGCATAACCGATTAGTTACAGTGCGACCGCGTTACCGGGCCACCCAACAACTTTTACAAGTGTCATCTTGTAATATTTACATTTCACTGGTGTGATAAATAAGATGTAACAAGTGTCATTTGATCGTATCAACTCGAAGGAGGCATGTCGTCAAACAAATATAATATCAGAGAAAACTTGAGGGCCACGGAAGGCGCGTCGCACTGTAAGGACGATGGTGTTGTAATTCAAAGGTTTCAGTTTCAAACCCTCCAACCTGCCACTAGCTGGATTTGTTCCCGGTAGTCCCGAATTCAAATCCTCGGTCACCCTTGGTAAATAGCCAACTTGTCTGCCTCCTACCGTTGGGATTTTGAACCACGTAACGTACGCTTATTGAAAAATTATTTGTTTTCACTGTTTGGGTGGCATGCTTGGCTATCTTGAAGCTAAATGCGTGACCACTATAAAAATATTTTCATTTTTTAATTTACAAAACAAAATAGAATAACACCAACATTTCCAAATTCCAACTCGACCTGGACAGAGGACCCGCATGAAAACCAACTAGCGCTGATGTGGCTTCCTCTCTAAATATATCTTTTTTTTTTTTTTTATTATTTATAAAAACAATGTTTTTCGTTTTCACAAGCATCAATGTTAAACAAATCGTGATATAATTACAGTCCCTATCCTCTACCCTTTGTTCATGAGCTGAACTACTTACCTGTATAACAATCCACTGTTTGTTACTGACTAAAGTACTGTGCCCAACAGGCCCACCAATCACAGGCCTAGGTCCATTTCCCTCTATAAGATCTTGTGTCTCAGACACCATATCTCCAGTATTTAGATACAAACACTCCTCTCCTTGGAGAAAGAGATGCTCATGATTGCTCTTCAAGGGATGGAATCATAAAACATGACAGTCAGAAAACCTGTCAAACCTAACCTTGAAATAGGAAGTCCTACAGTCAACCCATTCTCGTCCCCATAGCCCTTTCGTTCCTCTTAAACTGGCTGAGCCTTGGCACGAGGAAACGAAGGACTCTGGGGACACAGGATTTGCAGTCCTAGATTCTAGGACTTCCGGTCCTCATGTATGCAGTCATGAAGTTTCAAAAGAATGTATGAGAGAGTCCTTACGTTTTCGACTTCCCTTTAGGGAATCTATGTTTGTTTCAGCCATTAAAAAAAATTCGATTTAATTCAAAAATCCTATGTCCCCAGAGCCCTCTGTTTTCTCGTGCCAAACCGGCTAAGAGAAATGAAAGGGCTATGGGGACGAGAATGGTCAACCGCTCTCTCTAAAGCAGGACAATGATCATGAGGTTTCCACCTTTTAAAAAGAGTTCAAATACAGATGAACAAGTGAAATTCACCCACAACCAGCCAACTTTGTTCACCCACCTAACATTGATGCGTACTCAGAGAGAGTTGACTGTGCTATTAGCTTTCACTTTGAGTTCTGATACGTTTGATTCGCTGTTGTTTTGTGGAAAGCTGTATTTGTATTGCTTTTGGTTTCTTGCATTATTATGCCGTTGAATGTTGAATCTTGATCACAAGTAGTCACTATGTTTCTCACTAACCACAACACCAACAAATTATATGCTTTCCACATAATAACAGCGAATCAAACGTATCAGAACTCAAAGTGAAAGCATGCCATGAACTGGTTAAAATACCTTAAAATAGCATTAAATTTTTAATCTTTACTGTGATTGATTTCAGGTGTTGCTCATATCTTCTAAACAATATTTTATTACATGTATTAGGCTAAATTAACGGTAATGCTGAAATGAACCCCGATAACGCTCTACCCCAGAGCCTCTTGTCCCTCTTAGCCTGTGCAGAAGAAACAAGTGGCTCTGGGGACACAAAATTTGTTTTGCTGGATTTAACAAAAGGAACAGCCAACCAAATGAACTGTTTTAAAATCCCTTTGTTATACAATCTGGAGTTTCAAACGTTTGATGTGATTGGCTAGATTTGAAACTTACTAAAATGTAGCCAATCAAGTCATATTGTCCTGGAGGCACTTATTTCTCGTGCACAGTGGAGAGTTGGATTTCCATTTAAAAGTGAATGAAAAACCATATGCTTACAATAGACATTTTGCAATTATGTCACTTACCATGCATGGATTTACTGTCAAAGTGCTTTTAACAAACTGAAGCTGCATAATGTCACCTGAAATTAGTTTGAAAAAAGATATGTAAACAAGTGAGTACAAGTGCAAGGTATTTTCACACTGTTTCTGTTGAGTTACATAAATTAAGCTAACATAAATACTTAGCTGGAATGGGTGGAAGGCTCAGGAAATCTAACAACACTATGTGAACATTTTAAAGCTGTAAATAAAAGCAAAAAATGTGAAAGCAGGAAAAGGAGGTAATAAAGGAAGGATACTCTTTTGTGATTTTCTACACTCATAACATACACTTGACTTTCTTATCTCTTTTCTTATCAAAAACATGTTGAGGTTAATCTGAAAGGCAGGGATAGATTTAAGTAGTGCTTTTGCTTGTTTGTTGTTTTGTTTTTATCAGTTAAGATGTTTGGCAAACAATCTCAGAAATATCCAGTACATTTAATCAGTGCAGGTTAATGCTTTTCAGTATACATTGGAAATAAAGATATTCCAAATGATATTCCAAATTCTTACAAAAGTTCACTTATTATTATTCATTGTTTGGTTAAATCTTGAGTTGCAAGAAAACTGAGGCAAAGAGAAAAATAGTATTTACAAACAACTTAATATTAACAAAAGTTTAGAAAGATAACAACAAGGGAAATTAATTATAATTATTGCATGTAGTTCACATCCATTTAAATGCTTTTTAACAGGTTATTGTTTAAATTTATACCTGAAACATCATCATTCATGCAATCTATCAAAAATAAAAAAGCAAATTTAAAACAGTTTTATTGTTTAAACTTAATAAAAGTCAAATTGCATGGCAGGCAAATAGTTCAGTCTATGTATTAAAATTTAATCTTTGTAAAAAAGCAGACTAGTGCAGTCATAGTAAGTTTAAACAAGACCATGTTTAAGTGAATTAACCCACAAAACAATATCTCCTAGCTGATGATTTCTTTATTTTCAACACCTGTCTGCTTGACAATTAGTTTTATTTATACTATGCGGAGAAATTAGATGCTGTTCGCCATTGGTAATTTAAGGCTTACATAATCCATTAATAATATAATGAAGTCTCTTTCCCTCTTCTGTTTCATTTACTTGTCAATGATGTTTTCTCAAGTTTACATGTTATACACAATTTGTGCACCCTACATCCTATCTGCCAAATGAATAAAATTTTAATTGAGCTGTAAATTAGAGCTTTACCTGCAGTGCCACTCTCTTCGTCAGCAGACACCATTGCCAAGTTGTAGCCTTCTGGGCCCCACCCCTAGCAGACAAAAAAATATCAGGGCCAAGTTAAAGCTTAACAACTATTACTGAGCAAGGTAAAATTTTCAAAAAGGAAAGACATCAGAATCCACTAAAAGTGGGTCAAAGCCATGAAAGAGTAGATGAGGACTGCAGGGAAGGAAGGCTAAGAGGTGGATGGAGGCCTAGGGGTGGTATGTACAATAATAAAAGTGGAAAACAAAGATGGCTGCAAGCAGCAGAGTGCTGAGGTCATAAGTGCCACTTGGCAATTGAAAAGTTAGTGAGATATTTTAAAAAAGAGTGAAGCACTCTGCAGTGGATTAGTAAGTAAGTAACGTCTTTATTTATAGAGGGTAGCACTTAATAGCTATAAAGCTAACAAACTTGTGGCCCTCCTATTTGCAAGTATTAAAAAAATCTACGATACACATTAAAAAACCTACGATATACAATAATATATAAGAAATGAATTACCAAAGAAACGGATTGCAGTTTCGATGCTTTTAACTTGTTATTTTAGTACGTCTAACCATTGGTCTTCAGGAATTAAACGATTCGGAAGCAATTTGATCTTTGCTGCAGCCAGCAGTTTTTAGACTAAGGGAAAGGAGGCACTTACCATTGACTTGATGTGTAGAGGATTGTGGAGAACAGCTTCTTGAGATGTCCTGCAAAAGAAAACACATCAAGTCACAATCAGAATCTTCCACTTGATTCTATGTGTCTGTGTCCTTTGTGGGGATTAGCCAGAGTGATAACTTAGTTTCACTTAGAACTACAACATGAAAATTGCCCTCACTATAGAATACACTGCTGCAGTATATCATTAAC
Organism: Oculina patagonica; assembly: GCF_052425735.1. Lineage (NCBI taxonomy): Eukaryota > Metazoa > Cnidaria > Anthozoa > Scleractinia > Oculinidae > Oculina > Oculina patagonica. The sequence continues at coordinate 2,756,152 of NC_135771.1, forward strand.
ATAACATAACAGGGGAACATAACATAATTTGGCGTCTTTTTTCTTTTTTTTTCGGTTTCTCCTTTCCTCTTTTAAAAAAAACTCCCACTTAATTTTCTCTCAATTTTTGGAGTAGTCTCTTTTCTTTTAATTATAGCTAATATTAAATGTAAGTTGCACATTCAAGTTACCCGTAGTCTCCTCCAAGAGTGCACATCAGAAGTGATCCAAATACACTCCACACGGCAAGTCCGCCATGACACGCCCATGACCAAGCCACAGCAATAGCACAGCCATCAGGTGTCCAGGACAGACACTGGATACCACCTGTAGCCTGGACGGCATCTGTTAGCATTATTGTTAAGTACAATCCTTTGACTTAGAGTGCATTGGTCAGTCGTACAGGGCTCAAAAAAACTTGCCGAATAATTCCAACTTGCCTATACGACTAAGCAGCTCTCAAAATGTGATTGTCCAGGACAGAACTTTGCAAGCTTACAAACTTGTCTAAGTTTTTCTCTCTTTTTTTGGTTTAGTCAACTAACTTACCTAGGCCCTTGCCTGCTAAGTGAGAATAAAAAATCACTTGCCTAGCAGGAAAATCTATTTATCTCAGATGAAAGCCTGCGCCACTTTTGCGCTGTCTCAAAAGGCAATTAGGTGGAACAATTTTAATAGCTGATTATCAACCAGAAGTTGTTAGAGGTAACTTAACTGCCATTATAGCAAATTTGGAAAAGCCAACGTTTCAAGCATAAGCCATTCACCAGAGCTCTGACAAAAGGCTACATACATGTACAGTGTATTTTGCCATGAAGAAGGGCTAATGCTTGAAATATTATCTGCTTTTCCAAATTTGCTACTTAACAGCAGTTAATTTTACCCTTATTAACATCCAGTTGATAAATCATATAAAGTGTTTTGGTTTAACATACTATCTGTAGTCCTCTTGAGCAACTATTCCTTCTTTATATTCATTCCTTCCAAGAAAAACTATCAGTGAATAAAATTTCAACAAAATGCTTGAAACAGCATAAAGGTAAACATAAAAGGATACCAGGATAATCTTTACTTGATAAAATAAGTCTGTGAGAAAGCTGTAAACCTCCTGTCAGATCATCAAAACCATACACCAGACTTTCACCACTGAAAAACGGAGAAGGAAGAAATATTAAGAAAAATTAGAAGTGGGAATGAAAAACATGAGAGAGATCTGTGTTAAAGTCTTAAATATATTGATCACTACTTCAAAGTACCATATACTTAGTCATTTTTTTTAACAGGGCTTCTGAAATTTTACGCGGTCGCGGAGCCGCGAAATTCAGGCATATCCGCGAAATACTACAGACAGATTTTCAAGGACCAAAAACCAATTTCAAGGACTTTCAAGGCCTTGTTTTTTTTATTTTGAAATTCAAGGACTTTCAAGGACTTTCAAGGTGCGTGCGAAGGTTCCCTGATGTAGTAAGTAGGAGTATTTTCTACTCCCCCCTGGATGGGATGCTAGTCCATAGGTAGGGACTTGATTCTCTCGGGAAAAAGTGCCAGTCTCTCTCCATGGACAATTTTTATACACTGAAATATACATCAAAACAGTATTTAAGGAGAATTTTAGTTTTGATAAAGGTTTGGTTACTTAGTGCATCCAAATGCGATCAGTCTGTATCTGTGGTTGATGGCCACACAAGTTGCTGAGGTTAAATCTCTGGCCCAAAGACCAATAATATCCTAGAATAAAAAAAAATGCAGATTACATTAAATCCAAAAACCAAGAACTCAATGCATTTACACACTCTCTAGCATGATAATTGATACACTATGCTGTTTCAGTCAAGAATAAACTAATGCTCATTAATAAGGCTCATAATCCAAAATCTGAACTAACATTATCCCTAACTCTGGTTCAGCAAGAATGATAAATGATAAATTTATGAGAACATTCCAAACAAGAGATTGCTTTTAATGAACACTACATCTAAATGTAAGGATCTATATAAATAATTATATAAATAGCAAATACAAAATTATTAATTAAAAATTAATATTGTTCAATGATTAGACAACACAACAGTGGTATGATACTTACAGAGCATTCAAAGTTGGCTGTCTCAGCAGATAAAAAGCCTCCTCTTCCATCAGCTAGCACAACAGCAAACCCTCCCAACAGAGGACTGTATTCCATTGCTCTGAAACTCACACCTTCAGTCTTTAAAGGGATTGCTGGAGAGAACAAGTGAATGTAAACTTAACAGTCAACAAGTTGCATGACAAACTTCTTGATCATGACTGTCTTGTATGTACTACTGAAGACTGCTGATTAATCATTTGATATTTGCTGGAAACATTATAGTACATAGCTATGTGAACTTCTGATTAGTTCATAATAATTATAAGAGGGTCTTTATTAGGTATGTCTTTGATCCCATTAAAAAAAAATTACAGTCAATCCTATTTTGATCCTGGATTTCAGCTCTGATGGATCCGTGGTTCCATTGCTGTGATATTTGAACCATGGACTATGATCCCTAGATATTACAACCCTGTTAAAAGTCTTTATAGTCAAATTGCAAATCAGACAAAACAAATTATTGCCAGTAGCTTGTAGCTATAATTATGATGTTACACCAGCATGTCTAACATGCATAGAGATTGCATTTTTCAGTCTAGATCTCAGAGTGGCACCTCTTTCTTGCAGGGTGATGGAAAAATAGTAACCGCGAGTGACTTCTGTTTGTAAACACATGGCAAGTTATATTTACCTCGTGCATTTTCCAAGTCATTTGTGAATGGTATGGAGTGTATAGACATGGTCATTTCTCCTTCAAGCAAGCCATGCCAGTTTACTCGCTGAAGCAGACCACTACCAGTGGAAACAAATAACTCATCACGTCTTGGAGCCACACTACAAATAAATAAATTTAAAGGAAACATATAACACATTAATCATCATCATCTGTCCTTATCGCCCTATTGGACGCATAAGGCCTCCATACCAGTTATTATTATTTTTGTGCATTCTATCAAATATTAGAATATAGCCGCTATATACGCGCGATGGAATTCTAGCGGGCATTATTTTTAATAGAACATAGCTGAAAACTATAGAAGCCCAGTACCCCTGATGTGCGAATTGTTTGTTGAATTTCGCTGAACGACTTCGTCGACTTCGCCTCTATTCTCTTGTTTTGTTGTTTAAATGATGCTTTAAAGCAGGAAGTTTTTATCAGAAACGTTTTACCTGCTTAAATGGAACTGAGACAGTGCCAAAGGAAGCGACAGATGAAGAAAGAATCGTTGAAATTTGTTGTTCTTCTTTGGAGTTGTGTACGCCACTATTTTGCCGTTAACTGCCCGAAATTGATTGGAATTATTTAGCAAAACAAGCCGGACTCTCGAAACGCTTTGAGGTAAGAAACGTTTTTTAGCCACAATCTAAAGACAGAACACTCCACTTTTGTTCTTTTTAAATCGAAATAAGAGGCGAATTTGAAAAACTTGCTGCGAAACGAACGCATGAAAATTTTTCATTTGAATGAAATTGAAGTATAGGCTTAACCAAACTTGAATGCGTAAATATTTCAACTAGATTTGTCGGCTTTGTGAGAATCTTTTGGAAGTTGGAGAAAGGACTATATAAATAGGAAATATGAATGAAATGGTATCTTGGTTTATTTATAAAGAAGCCGCCAATAAAAAGAATAAACTAAATTTTCACTTTTACCAAAGTTGCGTGCGTTTGTAAATGCCGTGAGCGGCCGCGAGTCTTGTAAGTTCTGTGCTTTTTTTAATGCTATATTCTAAACCCACTAGAAGATGGTTTTCCTATGTCCTATAAGAAAATAATGCACTTTTGAGGTCTAGAAAAGCAGCTGAATGCCCTCGCCTGACGGCTCGGGCATCCACTAGCAGCTTTTATAGACCTCAAGCGTGCATTATTTTCTTATAGAACATGGAAAACCATCTTCTAGTAGGTAAATAGAAACACTCATGAAAGTTTGGGAGAACCTGACAAAGCTGAGCAAATACTCCTACAACTCAAGTTATTCAAGTTGCATGTGAGAGCAGACGGCTTTTTCAGCTTGAGTTTCACCCATCAAGAAAAGACTGTTGATCTTTTCTTGGCAGGTGAAACTCGAGCCGAAAAGGCCGTCTGCTCTTGCAAGCTCAAGTTATCACTGACAGCATTATTTTCATGTTCTCCTCAACTCCTACTTGTGTTTCTTTTTATTCAAACAGAAACATGGCAAGACACAAGAACAGGGAAACATTTGTTGGGGACACAAAATGTTTCTGACAAATCAGAAACATTTTTTTGTGTCCCCAACAACTGTTGCTCATGCAGGCAAACATGGAAACATTTGTGTTCGCAACAATATACGCAACATTGTGCCCCTTGTTTGCCACCACCTTTAGACCTTGTCTTGAACTCAATGCTCAATTTCATTTATTTTATAGAATGCACACCTTGTTACACCTCCTGAGATAGGCACAATGGCAACTTCTACAAGTTTCAGAGCTGGTACACCTGCATGCGAAGTAACAGAAGAATGCCTTCGAGAGTAACTGAAAGATCAAAACAATTGACAGGTTTAATTTGTATAGAAAACTGATGTTTGTGGGTCAAAGAATTTTTCCGTTTTAAACATTGGATTAGTGTAAAATATGTAGGTCAAGTCTGGCAGGGGGTAGATATAGCATTTGAAATAGATCTTGGCAAATTTTTTGTGGAAATTTTTTTAAAACATTTGAATGTATTAAGTGTCAGCAGACACTTCCATGGCATAAAAAATTGGATTTAACCGATACCTTTTACCCAGGGTAAAGGCAGTTAAGGCGGTCTTTGCCAATACAGACTGTGTACCTTTTATTGTGATAAAGGCTGTCTTTGATTTTGATCAAAGGTATTACGCTTTTGTACAAAATATGGCATATTTCGAACAAATGTTCATCATCAGAGAGGTAAACTCTGAAATGCCTAGTATATATATAATTAAAACAGAACAAATGTTGGAAAAAATCAAATGCCCGAGCGGTGATTTGAACCCACGACACCCCAATCTCATGGAAGGTAGCACCTTTTCGTGCCATATTCTTGTCCATCACTTGTGACAATGATAATCTTACCTTGAGAATCTTGGAACATAAAGGTGAACTCCATTGCTTCTCTGTAACTCTAGGAACACAATCTTTCCTTCAGAGGTCTTTACATAAAAAGGAAAAACATTGGTAAAAAGTTAGTACAAGTTACTACAATAACATATAATAAATAAGCAAGAATGTACATGTATCAGTTTGTGATGTTTGTGATTTTATTTTTAATTATTTCCAAGAGTTTCCTGAAGTCTTCATTGTTGTTTATGGGAAGCATGGAGGCCTAATGGTTGGCACACTGGACTCGAGCAGTCCAGGTTCTAGCCCTGGCCAGGGTCATTGTGTTTTGTTCTTGAGCAAAACACTTTACTCTCATAGTGCTTCTCTTTATCCAGGTGTATAAAATTATTAATCGGTATCGGTGAATTTACTGCTGGGGGTCACCCTGCGATGGACTAGCATCCCATCCAGGGGCAGTAGACACAATCTGAGCCACTTCATGCTATGGAAACCGGGATAAGCTCCGGCCTGATGAGCCACTAGACTGGTATGCAGACTTAACCTACCTACCTTACGTTCATGTTGTAAACATTTTTAAAAAAATTGTTCCAAGCATGACATTTTTTGGCAAATTATGATGATACGAACAAATGTATGTTAACTACAGTAGACCTACCGTAACAGCTAAGGCAGTGGAATCCGGTTTCCAAGCAACAGTCACATTCCTACCAACATCTCTGATGGCATCGTATGATCTTCGGTAAGCAACCACTAGCACTCTTGGCTAAAAAGACAAGAAGATTAGTTTTTATCCATTTATGAAACCTGCTCAAAATCTAGGATCCAGCCAATCAAAAAATTACAAAATTTCTCTAGAGGTTTGCACCTTCCACAACTTTTTTGGGCTTCAAATTTTGTTGTAGAACATTACTATTGTTTGTGTTCTTCACCATTATTGGATCATTTATGAGAAAAGGTCACCTACAGTGTTTTGATTCATTTGGTAACCAGTAATTAATTTTGTTCAAAGTGACCTAGTTCAAAAAGTTGCATTGTAATCTTCTTCATATTTCATGATCGATTTTACCAAGTATTTTCCCTCTCCTTTTGTTCTACCTTGTAACGGTCATTAAATTATTTCCTTCCCACAGAAGATTCCATACAATTCCCCTGCATTCCCCAACATAACCCTATGGTTGACTATCGCAACTGAAGCATAATTATGTAATTGTGTTTACAGTAATTTATCTTTGGTTTTAAAATTTTAAAACCAGTTTTAATAGGGGGTTTAAAATGAAAATGTTTTGAAGTAGGACGTGCTTATTTGTCATGAGCTGATTGCTATGACTACAGTAAGGGTGTAGAATGGTAAAACTCCTCGCCGAGATGCCAAAACCCTTGTTTAAAATCCGAGACAGAGACGCCACCATTCAAAAATCCAAACATGAGACTTTGATAGAGCTCCCCCACTTTGTCTGCTCAATGCTTTGTGCTAAAAATTATTTCTAGATAAATCAGAACGGTAAATTTAGGAGCAGTAAAGAGCATTATATCATGATATTTTTTTCTTTTTGCTGTTGCTTTATGACAGTTCATTCAGATTAAACTTTTGCTTGGCTTGCAAGATTCCAAAACTCAAATTGTAAAAATAATTCGAGATTCTGAGATTTTTTGCGAGCTCAAGATTCTGAGATAATAGTTTGCAAAGCAGAGACTTTGAGACCCCCCTGAAATTTGCCAAGACTCACTTTATTCCAAGGACCATTCTACACCCCTTACAGCAACCGGCAAGATATAATCAAGAAGCTGCCAGAACTCCAGCGCTTGCCAGCTTGTTTGGAAAACCTTGGACTCAGTTTGATTTTTAGTTTTCATTGTCTCATATTCAAAATCATAATCTAAAACAAAAGGAAATATACATCAAATGGCTTGAAAAATTTTAAAGCAAAGGTAAATTTGAACCTCCCAACAAAAATATCATAATATTAAGCTTAAATTTTTTCGCACAGGTGGGTCATTTGGATGGAGAAAACAACCAGTGATTTGAATATTCAAGAATTGTCAGAGTGCTGGTGAATATCGCCACAAAGTTAGCTTATTTGGTACCTCTACAAGCACAAAATACTGTTATTATCCTTTGAGGTGTAAATCTAGCTAAACGCGTGTAAATAACAATGATAAAATGATGTAAAATAAAAACTACAGTCACCCGATTGTTCCAGACGCAAACACTATGGTCCGAAACCACGGCCAGCAGTGAGCGATCTCTGTTATATTTCAGCGATTTTAGCTCACCACAGTGGACATCCTTTGAGCTAAAGTACTTCGGCCAACCGATTGGGAAGTACATTTCAAGAAATGATGCGTTTTTGCGGCATAGTTTTACTTGTAACGCGAAGCGATCTGTTCCGCCGCCATGTTGTTGTTCTGGCCTCGGTTTCGAGTGACAAAAAATAATACGTGTGGGCTGGGGTAGTGGTAGATATTAGCACTCACTGGGGGTAGAGGTTAAGATATTTTCAATTTACGTCGCCTCAACACGACAGAAATCGAAAATGAAATATTTTTTACATTATAAAAGGAATTGTTTTATTTTTTTGTAATCAACACAATAAATGCGGGAAGTTCATTTTCAAGGTTCGGGTCAGAGACCTTCACCTTACTCCTCTCTACTGAGTAGTATTTTGTCATCGCCTGATGCAAGCAGTGCAGGCAGCGGATTAACCCAATCGAAGTAGAAATCCATTCCACATTTCCTCGATCTTCATTTGGAGTAATAAAAAGTGCGTGATCCAAGTTTAGTTGATGTTTCACGTATCCTGTCTTTTAGGGAGGCTTTCCTCTACAGTTCAAAGGGCGATGACTTCAGCTTCAAAGCCGATTGTAATCTTTGTTCTTGGGGGACCGGGCGCCGGTAAAGGAACACAATGCGAGAGAATCGTGAAGGTAATCTTTTTTCGCGCCCCGCTTTAGGAATACGTGGCGCCGGAACTAATATTATAAGAGATCCGTTAGTTAGGTTGTTTATTAATATAAACTGACACACTGACATCATTATAAAAGCCGAAGAATATATTATTCTTCGAATAAACGCAATTACTGTTATGACCACTTCAATTTGTAAATCGAACCAATTAGAGTCTTGAATGTACTTTTCGTGCAAAATGATTCATAATTAGATCATGGATAGTTTCTATGTTAGAATTAGAATTTAAATATATTTTTTTCTTTTTTACCTCAACTGATTATCTCACCCCTATTGCCTTCATAGCTTTGCGTGAGTTCTTACTTACTTTAAGAGATTTCTCCTTTAAGTTTTAACCTGTAAAGTAACTCACTATTTGATTTTCAAGAAGTTTGATTCTTTAATAATTACCCTTTTCCTTTTAACAACTATGGTATTATTTTAAGGAAAAGAGTCAACATCTAAGAGAAGTTGAAATGAAAAGAAGTATTCTGATCATGAACTTGACCCCCTCGCCCCATGCCTCCCTTCTCCTCCCCTCTCCTTTTCTCTCCTCTCCTCTTCTTACCTCTCCAACCCACTCATCCCCTTCTCTCCCCTCCCCTCCTCTCCTTGCTCCTCTTCTCTCCCCTCTTCTCCCCTCTCTCTCTCTTCTCCTCTCCTTTTCTTTCTTCTTACCTTTCCAACCCACTCATCCCCTCCCTTTCCCTCTCCTCTCAGTTCCTCTTTTCTTCTTGCCTTTCCAACCCTCCCCTCCCCTCTCCTCTCCTTTCCTCTCTTCTTCTTTCCTTTCGAAACCTTCCCTCCCCTTCCCTCTCCTCTTCTCACCTTGCCTTTCATCTTCTTTCCTCCCCTTTCCTCAGTGCTGTATGTTTTGCAATACATACTTATATTAAATATTTATTTATTTTTCAGGAATTTGGATACATTCATTTATCAGCTGGTGACTTGCTGCGAGAAGAAAGAGCTAGTGGATCGGAGAATGGAGATCTTATTGAGTCTTATATCAGAGATGGGAAGATTGTTCCTGTAGAAATTACCATTAGCTTGATTGAGAAGGTAGGGTATGTACAACACAGGATAATTTATTATTATTATTTATTATAATAATTATTAATAATTTATTGGATAATTTCAAAATTACCCTTGCCCAGGATTGGATCAACATAAAATCTGCGTAATATGTAACACTAGCCTTTTACTTCATCCACAAGATGTGCTCTTTTAGGGTTGAGATGTGTAATAATTTATAATTATCAGACAAATTGTAATTAATGTAACATTTACAATTATTATTTAATTGTAGTTATTTTATTTTCCCAGGCAATGGACAAAAATAGCGTAAAAAAATTCCTTATAGATGGTTTTCCGAGAAATGAAGATAATCTTCAAGGATGGAATAGAGCAATGGAAGGAAAAGTTGATGTAAAGTGTGTTCTTTTCTTTGAATGTGTAGAAGATGTAAGTATGACATAGAATTAGCATACCTGGTACTGGCCTCAGTTGTTCAAAAGATGGGTGATGCTATCCAACAAATAAATCACTATCCAGCAGATAGTGTAGTTTGTTCTGTCAACACTTATCCACTGTGAATAACATTACCAGTATCCACCTTTGAACAACTGGGCCCTATATTACTGTCTAACAAAATATTCAGTGTCATGTACAGGAAGTGATGACAGCCACATGCATATATTTTCAAGTGTTGTAAAAGGACTACAATCCATGTTTAGTAGAAACACTTGCAGTTACCTTCATTGTGTTTAATTAAATAAATATAACTCACCACAACTGCTGGCTGCACAACGGCTGTGTTGGCAATAAGTAGAATTTTTGTTTAGCAAACAATGAGTAGCTGCAATCCAGCATTGGTTCTCAACTACCAGGGAATGTTCAAGAGTAGAAGCTGCCATTCTAGAAAACTATTCAGAACTCTAACAGTTACACTGCAAGAATGCAGTCTCTTCCTAATCTTAGCGTGACACAAAAAAAGGTGAATGTGAGCAACGTAAAATCGCGAATGCAAGTGAGGTAAAAACAGGAATGCGAGCGAGTACGTAGCCCTCCTTCTGTTTCCCCATATTTGCATAATTACAACTCTTCCGGTTGTGTTTAGCATAACCAGGAACAAAAACAGTTTGCTTGCAGTCTATCTAACAGTTGAATATTAATCAAAGAGCTGTTTTTTTTTTGCTAGGAATGCATCAAAAGAATTATGGAGAGGGGGAAATCCAGTGGACGATCTGATGATAATATTGAAAGTCTTAGAAAGAGGTATGTATCCCAATGAATAATAATCATACCAGTTCTTGATTGCTAATATTATACCTGCCAACTTTTTCTGGGTTAAAGGCGTGAGATATTTATCGTGAGAGTGACAGGATTCCCGAAGACGATACGACAATGACCGAAGTATTCCGAAGACATTCCAAACATATCCCGATCCCAGTGCGTGGACGTGTTTTGCTAAACGCGACCTCGTTCCCGATGCTTTCTCTGTCAAAACTCTGCGATTTCGGGGAAAGCATCACCATTTACTCATTTTACATGGAGTTTTCGTTTCTCACAGTGGTTTGAGTTTACATTTTTTGGAAAGTGTGTCGTATGTGGTTGTAATAACTCAAATTTTTCGGCTAGGCATGAGAAATTGGTTCGAAAGGGTGAGTTGGCGTGAGATCGAAGTTTTCAACTCGCAGGCGTGAGACTCACGCCCAAGGCGTGAGAGTAGTTGGCAGGTATATAATATAGTTGCAGGATTGTTTTGATCTATAACACGATTTCTATTTTGCTCCCTAGATTTCACACGTATGAAACACAAACTATGCCAATTATAGAACATTATCAGAAGCAAGGACTTGTTAGAAAGATTCAGGCAATAAAATCCCCTGATGAGGTAAGGCTTAGTAAGGCAACCTTTCAAAGTGCACTTCAAAGGCCGTGTCTGACAGTTGCAGACTGCGGACTGCAGACTTAAGGGAATATGTCATGTTACCATTACCATTATTGAAAGCTAACCGTAAACGGCTAGCCGAAGTGCTATGCAGGCTAGCCAGAGAGAATAGTAGGTTAACCAGAGTGCGACGTATGCTAACCGGAATGAAAAGTCTGCAAGTCTGCAAATGCCACACACTGCATCAAAGTTGCACGATTTTTAGCAACATCCTTTAGCTTTATGCTACTCAATGCACAATTATTTGGCACACTGATCACATCTAGAGTAGCTAATACACCCAGATCCCTACTGTATCATCCACTGTTTGTCGTCAATGCATTGTGGAAGATCTGTGTTGGGGTACAGTCAACTCTCTCTTAACAGACACCTCTATAAGACAGACACCTCCATAAGATGGACACCTGGTTATGGTCCCTGCCATTTTTTTTTCATTTTACTGTTTCAGTAAGAAAACTATCTGTTAGACGGACACCTCTCTAAGACGGACAACAGACACTTTGAAACTGCCAACAGACACGCACAAAAAGTTATTTTTAGTAAATAATACCTCAAAACTTGTTATCGACATATAGCATAGTAGATCAGAGCAGCGCCTTTAGAATAACAAACTTACCAAAAACAATCCACTAAAACGCATTACTTCTCTGCTTAAACTTTTATATGGTCACCAAGATTTAGTTTTCTACTTACAGTATATTTTATCATTTGTTATTAGCAAACAAGTCAAATTATTTGATATTATATTTTAATTTGTTCCACTTTATAAGTTTTGCTAACGTGACTAAAAACATATGTGTATTCATTGTGCATAGCTGTTTAGCTTTATCGTCTCAAAATTTCTGGTGTCACGTTAACTCGACTCTCTATAAGGCGAACACCTCTCTAAGACAGACAATTGGGGCCAGTCCCGACGGTGTCTATCTTGGAGAGAGTTGACTACATGTATACTGCACAAACTACCTACTTTCAATTGATATTGATCACGTTCTCCCAACTAGCACAGGGGCGGATCCAGGATTTCTCAAAGGGGGGTGGCTGTTTACCAATATTTTAGTTTACTATATTGTTCAAGCCCCGGTTTGTTTTTTATGGTGGGGGGAGGGGGGGGTTCGGGCTTTTAGGCAGTTTTTTGAAAGTGGAGTGCAAATCATTTTGGATCTGTGGCCCATATTTAGTGAAGCCAAAGCCTCCTTCCACCTAGGGGGGTCTGGGGGCATGCCCCCCTTAGAAAATTTTGAAAAGTTGAAGCCTCTTAGACGTGATTTCCGCGATTCTGAGCAGCTTTATACAGCTGTCAATTAAGTTATTAAAACACTGTTTTTCCTTGATAATTTGGCAAAATATTCTTTCTTCAACTTACCTTGAGTTATATTTCGGAGAAAACGTCTACTTCTTATGAAATGAACAGTGATTGAAATTTAAAGTTGACAAGCCAGGAACTTACAGGAAAGAACAGATATGCGTTTTTTTGCTCACCCACATGCGTGAAAATTTTAAGCCCTTGGCAAAGTGGCCTGGGAACAACTTTGGCGACTTTGCTTGCTTTTGAAATCGCTTCAATGCGAAAAAACGGTACGAAAACTCGCTAAAAAAGATGTAAATGGAGAAGAAAATCATTCCAGCAAGGCTAAAACAACTCTTGAAAGTTAAAAGGAATCTAATTGTTCTAAAATTATACACACATGTTTTGTTACATTAAGCCAGAAGTTCATAAAACAGGCCTTTTGAAAATCTCCTATTTTGGAAAAATGGCCTTCCTTAACTTTGAACGGCCACCTGACTATGAAAGGTGGATGGACATTGTCCTTATTTTCTATTTTAATATGTTTATTTTTATTTTTCTGGTGGATCAAGGGGGGTGGCTAGCCACCCAATCCACCCCCCCTGGATCCGCCCCTGTAGCAAGGTAGCAAATATCTAGAATTATTTTGTACGTTGACATCACCATTTTGTTCTCTTCTGATAGGTATTTGAGGAAGTTCAAAATGTACTCACAAGTCTCGACAACTGAAGTCTACTCTTAGCTCCTTATTTTAGTGGAAGTGTTATAGTTTTTAGTGGTATTTTTTCATTGTCAATGAAACTTACCAGTACCGGTAGCTATAGGATATACATTGTAATTATGGACAACAAATTAGCAAGCCATACAGGAAAGTTCAATGTTGGATCTTATTAAGGGATGTAATGTAGGGGGAGGGGCATGGCAGGTCCATGGTCCCCTCCCCTAGATCTACAACTGACCAGACACACTCCTGACATGCTCACCAAGTTGTTTATAAAGAAATGCTATGCTTGGTAGCTGGTACCTATTGCACTCTTGACAATCTCTGATATCATGTTAGTTGTGGTTTAAATTTGTTTTTTGGTTTTAAATGTTGTAAACCAGTTTTAATTGTCTTTTATTTTCCCTTATCTCACCACGAGGCAAACAAAAATAAAAGTACAACTGGTTAAAAAAACATTCTAACACAAAACAAATTTAAACCACAACATAACCACTTTCATAAAGGTTTGACTGTGAACCAAAAAGTCAATTCTCACACAAGGCTTGGGCCAATTATTGATTTGACGTTATTTAATGGCCAGTGAACTACACAAATTTGCTGTTAAAAAGACACTATGCATGATTTTGAAATTATTTTATTAATTTATTACTTAATTTATAATTACCAGTTTTTCTGATAACACACTTCATGAAAACTGTTTTAGGCCAAATTCTGACTTTCAATCAGTTAGTTGTATGTGACAATACTGTTTCCATTCTTATTTTTTTCTTCACTGCTTAAAGTGCTACTGTGATGAAATTCGCATCTTTCCTTTCGTAGCCGTTTTAAAATATTAACAAGTTCTCTTTATGATATGAAAAATGCTGTTTACTGTTTTCCAATATCTCTTTTCTTTCCAGAGATATTCAAGTTTTTAAAATATGCAAATTAGCAAAGCGATGACGTCATAGACTCAACCAAATTTTGATCAAATATGAAGAAAGTGATATCTCAGCCAATTTGTATCTAAAGTCTCTGATTTTTTGCAGAAAAACTCTGCTAATTGTATTTTACCATTTGACTTCAACAGTTTGGTTACCATGGCAACACACTAGGTTCCAGATCCCCTCGATGCTAAAGGCTTTTCTGGCCAATTCTGGCATTCTTTATCGTTATTTGTCAATAATGCTTTACATATGTAATAAGGCAAGCATATGAAGAGATTAGGCAAACGTCTTGCCCGGGTTTCATTTTTCCAAACTGAAAAATTCTAAAATATTAAAAATAAATTGGTGGGGACTGGAAAGGAGTGCGTTGCCATGGTAACATAATTTAATTAGAGCTGCACTTGTGTCACCTGTAGAACTATTAGTATACCAAGTTTCAATGGTCTCTGCAGAAAAATGACCGAGAGAACTCAAGTTTTGTACCTGACATAAAATTGGGTTGAATAGATGACGTCATCAGTCACCTAATTTGCATATTTTACGATTTTTGTAAGCTTAAATATCTCCGGAACTAAAAAAGATATTTGAAAACGGAAAACGGCATTTTGAATCTTTCGTTAAATACTCTATAAAACGCTAAAAAAAGCAAGGGGTGAAAATTTGATCGCAGTAGCACTTTAAAATGGCACACCACAAGACTGTCTCCAAAGTGTATTAAAATTACTGGTACATTGCATTGTAAAAACCTGTTTTGAGATCTATCATAGTCTGATAGCAGAAAATTTCCTCCAGATTCACCTCTTCACAGATATATGCATTTACAAAACTGCATGTTGTGTGTTGTTGGGTTTTTTTATTTTTACAATGTAAATTGTGAAGGAATGGTTCATCATTGTAACCCTGATGAAGTTGTGTAAACTGGAGTGTACAGTCCCAGGGGGGGGGGGGGTACTCCGGCTTGTAAATGACAGGGATGATCGAATGGAGGCAAAACTCAGGACCCAAAAAAATCCCTAAGTCTTCCGACATTACCCAAAAAAATCCCTGGACCAAAAATAACCCTGAAAAAAATCCCTTGTCAAATTACCCCTAAATTGCCAGGAGGGGCAAAAAACCCTCGAGTTTGATTATTCATCATACTATAAATACGCCAAGGCACTTTAGTTCGTTCTTAATACCTAAAAAAAAATCCCCTATTTGAATCAAGTCACCCAAAAAAATACTTGCCAAATTTTCCAACCGAAAAAAACCCCGGAATCGAAAATTTCAAACCCAAAAAAATCCTTCGATCATCCCCGTCATTTACAAGCCGGAGTACCCCCCCTGGGTGTACAGTACTGTTACTGTCAGACCAACTATTATTACTATTTAATAAACATTGAATTTTTCATACTTTGCTATAAATAACTAGATATGAGCAGTGCTTCTTTCCCTTAGCCTGTTGAGTAAGAAGCAAAAAACAAAGAAAAGAGAAAAGAAAAGGTCCCAGTGAGACAATCAGGTGCAAGACATGCCCAGGTTTTGCACACCTTTCTTCCTGTCCACTTGTGGCCTTTTCCTTGGCAGACAAAGGGAAAATTGGGACTGCTTATAATAGTCTGTAAAATAATTAAAACAGTCTAACCTCCTGTAAATGGATATCCTTGGGACTTGAATAAGTGTTCAATAAAGAAGAGGTGTTAATTGGCTTAAATGTGGGGTTGAAATGTAGTGTATGTATGAAGCGGAGGTCAGACTCTAGACCCAAGTAATATATAATACCCTGTTCACAACAAAGTTTCCCTGTTAAGTCTTCATTATTTCTTTAGTGTAGCAGCTCTCGTAAGCTGTCTGTGAAGTATTAAAATAGTGCTTCAAGATTTCTGTGTTTATTTTTTTTCTGTTAACCGGTTACTTGGTTTACATTAAAAAATGTTTTTGTTCAGCTTTTGTGAACAGGGTATTATATGTATTTTATTTAAAAACTCCAGTTCAAGGAATTGACCACCAACTTGAACATGAAATTCCACCTGGCCACTGAATTATTCTTTACAGTGTAACTTTTCATTCATTTGATGCATGACTCGCAGTGGATGACATTTTCTGAACTGGGTCCGAAAGCCTAATGACACCTACATTGTAAAATAAATTAATACATTTTTTCATGATTTATATTTTAGACTGAAAGGAGAAAGGTGTTGGGATGAGTAGATTTGGGAAAGATAACTAAAGATGATAAACAACCATCAAAATTAACATATTAAAATAGTTTTACACAAATTGTTGTTGTTTCTTGATTGTCCTAGAGTCTTTTATTAGTCATTGATGTCCTTTGTAAACAGATTTACACCTGCTTTCAGTATTACGCGAATAAACTTTCTACATCCAACTTTCGACATCATCTTTCGAGGTGCTGTTTGCAATGAGCCCATCAAAATCAATACATACCATTGTTGGTTTCATGCAAATGAGCACAGAAGGTCATGCTAGTGGGCTGTGATTGGCGGATTTCGATCTGTGTTGTTTGTTTTGCAAGTCAAAAGATGGATGTCGATAGAAAGCCGCTATGCACGTACATGTAACACTGAAAGCGGGTGTAAAGATCTATTTCTAAAATAATCATTTTCTATACACTATATTATGCAATATATATATGTACACCAGTGTTAAAGATTCCATACAAATCATTATTTTAAATTATTTTGCATGTGAGTAGACCTGTGGTATCTTTGGTTCCCTGTGGTGAATGTAGATACCAATCAGTCGTGGGAATTGTTAGTGATGTCAATAAAGTTATTCCTCTCAATCATATGCAGCTGATGGTTTTCCAGCTAGTTGTTGCAATCTCCTAAATCCATGTTGATCTTCCTGAGATAAAAACACAACTTCCCCTGTAGGCAAAAATTACACAATATAAAAATTGTGTGACTTATTAAATTGATAGCCTGTTAAAATAATTATATAAGCGTACACACCCTCACGACCAACCCAAGATGTCCAACTTAGCAAAGGTGTCCACTTTTAAGCAGCTGCAAGTGGATGCAAGTTGAATACTTGCGTTTACTTGCATCTCCATTTGGCCTGGACTTGCGCATGTTCGGGTTGACTTGCTTTTGCTTTGGTTGAGATGAAAATTTGTATGCAAGTCATCGAAGTTTTTTACTTTTGGCCACCCAATGCAAGTCATCGCAAGTTTTTCACTTTTGGCCACCCAATGCAAGTCAACGCAAGTTTTACTGATTACTTCAAATACTGATTTTCAGCATGCACAGTAGCATTGAAATCATGGCTTTTTTGACAACTTGCGTGCACTTGCGAGTAAACTTACGCATCCATTTGGCCAACCAATGCAAGTTGCGACTAACTTCTTTTCCCTTGGAGATTTCAGAAATTGGGATTCTATTGTATGCACAGATTACCTGGGAGAGCTGGACAGTTGCAGCTTCTTCTGACTTCCAATGCCTGCCATGCAATAAAATGTTTTTATTAATAGATCATAATGTCTCATTTTGTAAACTTGGATTTACACGTACCAGCAGTCCTTGCATAACTAACTTTTAACAATAGAACAGACAACCTGAGACCCGACTCATACATTATTACTGCTAGCTGGATCATCCTAGCCTCCTATGCAGAGATTCTTTGGGCTCATCACATGTTTCTCCCCCATATAGATGAGCCCAAAGAACATCTGCATAGGCAGGTAGCAGAGAAAGGTGTGACGAGCCCAAAGAATGTCTACATAGGAGGCTAGGAATATCCAGAATAAAATTTAAGATTAGTAAAATATCTATGCATGGAATAAAAAAACCTATAAAATTTATGACCCTGCAAATGCAGAAATTTTTTTTTTTGGGAAACAGTGTTTCCTAAAAATGTTAATTCCCTGTTGGCCCTGAGGCACATGCATGATAAACTTGCTCAAAATAGAGTTTGTTGGAGAGCCACGGCTAATGGATGCCTTATGCTACCCTATAAAGGAGTGAAGATGGCAAAGAGAGAGATCATTGAAAATGATTTTAAATAATGTTTTTTACCTGTGGAAGGAAAGCCTCAAGATTTTCTGCCCTGTCATTATGTGTTGGGTGAGTTGATAGCCACTTTAGTAACTCAGGTTGATCTGTCTGATTTTGAGTAACTGCCATTCGCCGCCAAAATCTGGGACTTTCACGCACATCAAAACAAGCCTGGCAAAATAATATTGGACATTAAGATATTTCCCTTTTTTGTTTTTTTTCAAAATGTGTTTTAGTGTAAATTTGGTGATGGTCAAAATGCAAGTACTCACAGTCCGTAGTATTATTCAGAGACTCATTGATAACTTACTAGTGAGATTCTTTTGTACTTGAACTTATTGCAGTTTTCAGTGAAATGCGAACTCTGAAATTCAATCCTCAACCAACAGATTACGCTTTTTGCTACCATCAATCATCTTTAGTTAGTGGACTTCTTGGGAAACAGACGTTCACTTCAACTGGGTCAACAGATAACGGTCTGTCAGTTGTGATTGGTAGATTTTGATCCATTTTGTTTGTTTCTGTCGCCATAATTATGATTGACGGCAGCGAAAAACGCATTCGTAAGTTGAATTTTGAATTTCAGAGTTCTCATTTCACTGAAAACCGCAATAACTAATTACTTAATAGATCCGTTATTAGTAATTATTTGACTTCCCTGATTTGTTCACTCTATCACTGGTGGTACATCGAGACAAGTTAATCACCAGTCTGATCTCGTGACTGTTCACTTTATGTTTTAAGGAAAATTTCTCTTGTCTCTTGGGAATCAAAGTAAATTCATAACCTTGGCTGCAATGTTCATGCCAACTTCATCTGCTTCTTCTTCTAATTTTCTAGAGTATGGTAGGTGTAGAAGTATCTGCAACAGTAACGATTTAAAACAAAAGTATATTACCACAAAATCTCTTGCTATAAAAATCTCAACATGGTATTAAAGGGACTGTGTCACAGATTTTTAGCCAAACTTAGGCATAGGAAATGACCATTAAATTTGTTTAAATGTATAAAATAACCTCTTAAAACAGTGAAGGAATATTTAAATAACACACCAAATGCTAAAGAAGGTACCAATGGCCAAAAGTGTCAAAGATTGAAACGGATTGCGATGTGGGCTTTTGAACTTTGGTCTGGCGGAACAGTTTTCAAAGTTAATCTTGTCTGCTTGTAACTTTAAGTTATGACGTCCGGGAGACACATTTAGCTGCAAGGAAGCTACATGGTTTTGTCATTTAGTATCAAAGAATTAATTTCTTTGCAAACATTTAGTTTCATAGCGAATATTTGGCAAAATTTAATAACATAAGATTAACTTAGCCGTGACATAGTACCTTTAAACCTCCAGTAAACAAACACCTTTGGGACTATAAGCTAGCCTGTGTAGCAAACCTCTTTTGCCCCAATATCGGGTGGCTGAGTAAGATAAACATTTGCAATGTATCCAAGTGCTTGCTATGCAAACTACCTATACCGGTGCCTTGGGACAAGACACAGTGTCCAGTTAGGAGAGGTAATACAATTACCTTTATGGGAGGTTAACAAGATAGACAAGACTGTATGTTGGTGGTTTAGACCATGACATGCTTTCCTCACACACCAATTTTCAAGCTACTAGAAGCAGTAGCCTGTACTGTTAATAAGCTACAGTAGTACAAAAAACAAATTTAAACTTTTTTCAAATGTCACACTTACACTGAGAATTCTGTTTTGTAACCAATGAGCAAACAGAGCTGTTTCTGTTGGTAGAAGAGCCCAGAGCATTGCAAGTACTATGACGATAAACATGTTTATAAACCCACACAGACTGACTTGCTCTGCCTGCAACAAGAACAAAAGACAATTAAAACTTTATTTTCCCTCCAATACAAATGGGGTGTGGGAGAGGGGTGTGGGAGGGTTTGTACTAGCTTCCCACTTCCCATATTCTGAAACAAAGGAAAATTCAAATTAAACTGCTTTGAAAAAATTTAAACCAAAAATAAAATTACGGTCACTGCCCTGTATTGCATTGTGCATTCTTACTGTGCAGAATTTTACGCATAATTAGCACGTGCACATTAACAAAACGGCAGCTTTTTTCTATGCAGCTTAGTCCGCAAGAGAAGTAAATTGTCACTTTCTCCTAAACTTTTCTGATGACCTATCAATTTTTTCCTCATATTTTGGGTGTAACGATCAAATTCTTTTTGTAAAATGAAAACAGATCAATTCCTATGTTTCAAGGGGAGCAGGGATGGCGCAGTGGTAAGAGTGCTCGCCTCCCACCAATTTGATGTGGTCCGGGTTCGATTCCGGCCAGGTACCATATGTGGGTTGAGTTTGTTGTTGGTACTCGTCCTTGCTCCGAGGGTTTTTCTCCGGGTTCTCCGGTTTTCCTCCCTCCACAAAAACCAATTCCAATTCGATTGGGAATCCGAAGGCCACGGGTTTGTCAGTCGAAGACTGTTACATGCAACCCTCGTAAAACAAAGTTGATTTTTTTTTTTTAAGTATTGCTAAAAAAGTCATAAAGGACAAATTTCTCATCACTGTGTTTGGCAACCTGAGCCTCTTTCTCAAAATAGTCTACCCACTAACCAGCAAAAATGTTGCAAAACTTTAATTATATGTACAGTCATGTAGGGCTGATCTAGCTAAAATACCACACCAATCCAAGGGAGAATTGTATCAGGTGTGTGGAGAAATACTTACAGAATGTTGCAAAATAGCATGGGACATTTCATGTCCAAGAATGGTTGCCAGTGAATCATCATTTGGTAAAACCTTCAACATTCCAGTGAACATAAAGATCTGACCATTCTGCCAATTGAATATTAAGTTAAATTAACTAATTAATTCTACAAATGACATATCACTCAGTGAACTAAATAATGTTTTGACAGTCGATCTGACTGAGTACATGGCCATGTGCGATCTCCAAAACCACCACGTTTATGATCAATTCTAATGCCTTGAAAACCATCTCTTGAAAATATTTTCGGCCCAATAGCCTTGGAAGTAAATTTAAAAAATTCCCAATGTTTTAAATATCCAGGACTTGAAGTGATTTATTTTAAATGAGAGAAATTTTAATTCAGCAAATACCCCCATGTTCACTGGCCTGGATGGCAAATGTGGCATAGCTTAATTAGTAGCCAAACCTGTATTGACCACCTAGCGCGGTGAATATTGCGTTGTAGTCCGAGGTTCTTGACCAATCATATTTGAATTCACTTCTGTAAATTATACTAATATTACTTTAAAATAATTGTACTGTACTGGTACTTACATTACCAGGGACAAGAATTTACAGGACAGGAGATTTAATTTTGGTACAGTTTTAAAAGTCTCCCACCTAAAATTTGGAATGGAGAGCCTCGCTGTATAGAATAGGATAATAGCACATTAATGTAAAACAAAAAATGAAAAGACTTACTGGCAAAACAAATGCATTCATGTCTTCACTTTCCACCACACTGACTTGCCACAACAAATTCTCCATCTCTTTGATATCACGATTTGCCATTACTAATCTTTTAGTGACCCTGTAAACTCTGAGGTGACTCGGATGATTCACAGGCAAAACGTTTTCTGCAAATAATTCCAATACATTCCTATGCTCGGCATCAGTTAGTTCTTGCATTTGTTTGTGAGAGATTGGCATAAACCGCGTCCTGTGTGTAAATGGAGTTTCCTCAAGGTGGAAGAAGTAATAGGCAAGAGAAATGCCACCAAAACCTCCAATGACTATTGCTATTTTTTCTTTTCTCAGATGAAATCCTTTAGTCAGGTGTAAGCGTTTATCAGCTGATAAGTTTCCCCACCACTTGCGAAAGGAACTGAAAAAAAAAAAACCCAAGCTTCAATTGATCCAGTTTACAGTATACATGTACCAGGCAAATTATAACACATCCTCAAAAAAAAAACACAAGAGGAAAGACGCTGACAATGTTTGGACTGGAAATAAAACAAAAATTATTGACAGGAAAAATTGTCCCCCAGGGAGGGCAGGAGGGTACAAGATTTGACTAGCGGCCAGCCACGCCTGTGGAGATTGATATTGAGACGACAAGTATACCATCTCTTTTATACAAGAGTTTCCCCATAACCCCCCCCCCCTCCCCCAGGTCCTGGGCAGACGTCAACCCTGCAATTTTTGCATAAAAGACGACACGGGGATGAGTCAGATTCTTTAAGGTTACTGGTTAATAGAGGTTTGACTGTAGAATAATGATGATGATAATAATAATGATGATGATGATGGTGATGATGATGATGATGATGATATAAATGTAAGATATTACATCATTACCGTCCGCCCACGACAGCAGCAAGTTTAACCACTTTTGAAAGAGGACCAGCCAATTTAACAAGAAGAGCGGCAAGTGGTGCAGCAAATCTTGGCTGACTCGTGCGAAATCCTCTGACTGCAAGATGAGGATGTCTTAAAGTGTTCGAAAATGTCCCTCGAATTCCAGGTTGATGGAAGTGAATTCCACCGCTGAAATTGGAACGGCCAATATTCTGAAAGAGGCACCTTGAATGCCTTGAAAACGATAATGCCTGCCTAACAAATAAATGCATTTTTTGCCATACAAAGCTTGGTTTTTAACCTACATAAAAACACATCAAAAGATTTTCCGCCATGTTTACCGCCATGTTGTGTTTGGTAAAGGAGCGGCTACTCAGGCACAATTTGTCACTCCATGTATGCCACAATCAATGGTCTTCTTGGGGGAGATCAAACATGGCGTCGTTTAGGTAGAGTTAGTGAGAAGTGTTTTCTTTATTCAATATCGATGGAAAAGAAAGCTGTTTCTCCTGATTCCTCGACGCATCTTGCAGAGAAAAGTAGGAAGTCCAAGAAGAGAAAGCACAAACATCGGTAAATAGCTTTATTCTTCTCATACAAACAAAGAAACACAAAACTTGGATGTGACCTTAATACGTTAACTTGAATTTCTCAAAGACTGGTGTTGTTGTTTAACATTGTTTTCTCCTTCTTTCCTTAGTAACAAGAAGAAAAGTAAAAAGTTCAAGTCTTCAAGCTCATCAGTGGATGTTGAAAGTGATAACACCAGAACCGGGAATAAAAGCAGCAAGCAAAGTAATCAGAGCATTAAACCTCTTACAGAGTTCTTGGATGACAGAAAGGAACTTCATACACAGCTGTTTAGTATTATTTCCAAAAAGGAAGTCAAGGAGATGATGCCGGATATCTTGAAGGTATAACATGATATTAAGGTTCAACATTTTCCAAAAACAAAAATGATATAAAATTATTATTTACAATAATTGCTTATAAGCTTATAAGTTAATATCAGGGGTGGTGAATGGTCCTTCAAAAAATTCGTGTCTCGCAAAATTTTAGCCAAATTTCAAGGGTCTCATTGTCTCGACTTTTTCTTTGACGCCTTCTTGGAGTCTTGATTTCTTTTGCAAAGCTCTTAAAATGTCTCGGGCTCGCAGAAAGATATCAGTCTCGCCGTCTCGCAAAGTCTCGCATTTACCATTCGACACCCCTAATATCGATGCTGTTTCTTTTATAGGGAGGCAGGTACAAAAGATGGACCAGATCAGCTCAGATTGCGGATTTGAATAAGAATGGCAACTATTCAAGAACGAGAATACACAATCAGTGTTATTCTTATTCAAATCAACGATCCGAGTAGGCCCTATCCAACTTTTGTTCCTGCCTTTTGTCGGGTGCTCAACACAGTGGCTTGTCTGCGTTACCTTGCCAAGATGAGTTGCTTGTTCATTGAAGTGTTGTGACAACCTGTGAGCCATTGAGTCATGAGATCCTTCCTACCCACTTCTTTAGGCTCCTCCCCTCCAAGTGTATTGCCTGCTTGCCCTAACTAGCCTGCAAGCTCTTGAGTGCAAGCTCTCTTTCCCTTCCCTTGACTCCCCACCCCTCTCGGAGAGCTTATCATGCAGGTTAGCCCTAACAAGGTAGGTAGGTAGGTTATGTTTGTGTTCAAGCTAAGTAGCCCATTAGGCCGGTGTTTGCCCTGCTTTCTGTAACATGAAGCAACCAAGAGTATTTCTACTCCCCCTGGATGGGATGCTAGTCCATTGAAGGCTACTCCCCAGCATTAGTCTGTCTTTGCCCATTCAATACCTGGGTGGAGAGAGGCACTATGAGATTAAAATAATTGTCTTGCCCAAGAACGCAACACAGATGATCCTAGCCAGGGCTTGAACCCACGGCTCAATCCATAGTCCAGTACACTAACCATTAGGCCACCGTGCCTCCCATAGTGTAACATGTAACAGTTGGTGAAGTATTCCTGAGTTTCAATTTGTATTCCCTGGCTTGCCTTATTAGAAGATGAGCTTCAAAGAGGTGAAAAAACTCTGTTCTGAGCAACTGGAGTCCTTGTCAAAGAAGCATCTTGAAAGTATTATTACTGGTAAAGAAATGTCATCTTCTGACAATGAGAGCATGGAAGAGCAAGAAAAGCTCGATGAATTGCAACCTGTCGAGAAAATTGAACAGAGAAAAAATGATGAGGAAAGAAAACGAAAGCAGGTAGTTAAGCTAAAGGGAATTATTAATAAATTTTAGGTATAGTTTTTTACATCTTTAATTAAGCCTGCATGCCAAGCTAAAAGCAGGGAAAATCCCTCCATTGTAATCACACCACATTTCCTTCCTGTGTATTAAGAGTGGCTGCAAAGAAACTGTCCAGTTGTGATTGGGGATGGGGGGGGGGGGGGGGTGTAAAGTGGGCAAGGAGTCTAAACTTAATTTCTTCTGTACCTTTTAGTTATTTACTCCCTGCACCTGCTCATTACTGTTGTGAATTGTCTGCCACCTGCTTGTGTTTTTCCTCTTTAAATACGAGTCTATGAACCAGCCTGAGTTTTGTATAGGTGACAAATAATTTTCCCTTTTAAGAACAGTACACATGTGACTGTGTTCCTAAGCAAATATGAGACTATAGGCAGGGATAGGTGTAGCCTGCGTGGCCGGCGTTAGAAGTGTGCACCCTCCCCTTCCCGAGATGACCTTTTTAATACAACTATAATTCTGCAAAAAAGTCAGTTACGCCATTCCTTAGTGGTGCACCCTGTCCTTAGAAAAATCCTGGATCCGCCCCTGATGGGAGAAGCAATCAAATTCAGAGATTTTCAATAGAACAAGCTTACTGTCTTTTATTTTTTCCAGGTTGGAATCCTGTTTCCCATCCATATTTCTCCCACCCTCATAAATATCCCAGCCCTTTTATTACCAGTTCCAAAACCACTGTCCCATCCATCTGTCAACAAGATGTCATTTGATCAGAATTATGTTCTGTGTTGCTTGTGGTGTTGCAGGATGGAGATGGAAGTACAAAGGAAAAGACTGGCAAAGAGACTGGAAAAGAACAAGAAAAGAAAGAGAACGACATAATCATTTTCCAAGAAATGATTACAATCCCAAACCAAGAGGAAATCGATGAGCTTGTTGAAGGTAATGTTGAACACAAAAAACTCTAAAAAGTCGTTTTAAATTCTTTGCTTACTCTTCTAGCTCTCTTGCTTATTTTAATTTGTGGTACATAAGGTGGCGCAACATTTGACATTGTTTCATGCATCTTGTGTTGAGCTGCTAAAATTAAAAAGTAGTGCGTTGAACCTGGCGAGGAACTAGTTGCATCAGGCCTGTAGCACTGAAGAAAAATTCTTTCATTTGAGCATTGGTTGTACCGTTAGCAGAACTTCAATTAAGGTCCTGGGGAAATTTTGAAATTTTGGCAGCTAGAAGGACGGCAGTTACCGGTATAAATATCATATAATGCTAGTTTTCATTTGCTTACAGGCGTCCCTGATTTACCTTGAATTACTTGGTTAATTATGCTCTAATGAATTAAAATTAACTCTAACCTATACGTATATATTTTTTTTTTATTCACAGGAAGCAGCGCTACACAGGAACAAACCACAGACGATACCACCCAACCTACTGGAGTATCTGTGGAAGAAGAAGCCGAGTTGAAAGAACTCGAATTCCGCGCGAGGGCCCTCGAATCGCTGGTACGCGCGCGTGAGCGACAGATGAAGATTACGTAGGCTCGGGACCCAATACTGAGGTGGCGCAACGAAAGCGTATCTGTGGCCCCTTTTTGATGAGCCACTGTAATTGAGGCCCCAGATGTCCTACGTTTATCTGGAGCACAATATTTGATTGGGACTAGAAAGGATTTTTGGGATTGGATAAGCGTGAAGTCGCCATCTATAAAGAAAGACTTGTAAGAACAGAATCCGAGAGCGTGAAATTTCAACGAGTTTTACATGTTGAAAATTTTGAAAAGAGACAAATCCTCTTCTTGGTAAATCCTAAAAAAGCACTTGTTTCGAGTGTTATGCTGTAAATAAAAAAAATAGTAATAATAATGACTGAAATTACCTTTCACTGAGACTGTTCATTGCCGCACAATTCTGTTAGTAGCTACTAGTTTTCCGGGGCTATTTTACCCTCTTTGGGAATACAGCGCCCGGGGCGGGACAAAGTCTTTGAAACAAATATAGAAATTCTCAAAAACACTCGAGTAAAAGATAGATTTTCATTCTGTTTAACTGACACTGACATTAATTCAATGACGATGTGGTGTTATCTTGGTGTAGTAAAGCGGTACAATAATACGACGTACGATGATAAAAATATTTCATGGCGACGTGAAAAAGCACAAAACCGCTTGTAAATTACAGAATTCCTTCCACAAAATTAAAAAGTAACATTCAAAATTCTTTTACGCTTTCCATTGCTTTTTCTTTTAATAAAAAACATTCATTTGAGTTATTGAGAGGTATAGAGAAGCGAAAATAAAGTCGGGTTTAAATCCATTTGTAATCAACATACCGTAAAATTCCGGTTATAAGCCCCCCCCGGTTATAGGCCCATCAACTTGGAAACAAAAAAATACATCCGGTTATAAGCCTCCCCGGATATAAGCCCCCCTCTACCGGATGACAGTACTGAACAGGGCTTAATGTTGCTTTTTTGTGCGTTTTTAACTTAAAAACGTATTTCGATCAACACTCCCGAGGCTCGTTTCGAAACGTTTTTTTTCCTTCCGCTTATAAGCCCTCCCGAATATAAGCCTCTCCGCTTATAAGCTCACCCAAAAACCCTTACGAAGTTGTATAAGCCCAGGGCTTATAACCGGAATTCTACGGTACATTTTAAAGCACATGCATATGAGTGGATAAGCTCTCAGATTGTACGACAAGCTGATGTTGATTTACCTAGCTTATTGTTACTAATTTTCGCGAGACTTAATTTTCGCAATTTTTTGGAAAGTAAAGACCTGTAAAAATCTATTTTTAACGTCTATTGTATTTTTTATGTTAATTACGTATTTTTGTTCAAATCGCGAAAATTAAGTCCCGCGAAATATGCCCGTTTCATTTTCTCAAAATTAAGTTCCTGCGAAACTAAGCCTATGTTAGGTTTTGGCTTTGATTGGTTTAGAGCTCTCAGTCGTCGTTACACATCACATTATATTCTATTGTTACACACATTCCATTCTCCTCCGCCAGCTTATTCTGTATTGCATTTAATATGCTATAAGAACGCAAAAATGAAAAGATTATATTTATGCAAGTTATAAGTTTTTAGTAATCACAGACACTTTCGACGGGTGTGTTCGCTGTATTCGATTTCACTGTTTCGTAACTGACACTGAACTGAACTGTTCCTTACGATGGAGTCCGCTAGTCAACAAAGTGGCAGAAGAGAGTTCAGTTGCGGTATTTGTGAGAAAAAGAGCACTAACATCAGCAATTGATTTGATTGCGAAACATCGTTGTGCCCTGACTGTGTAAAAGCACACGATGAATTATTTGTTGAACACAAAGTCTTTCCAGTAAAAGAATTCGAAGCCCGACAATCCCTCCCTTTCTTGGCAACCAGCGAAACAGAAAAGCGGCAGAAAAGCTCAACCTAAGCACTGTGTGCATTTATCACAAAAATATGTTCATTGTATCTGACTGCTGGAACCATTGTTTGAAAGTATTTGACAGTTCAGGGAAGATGTTGTACAAGATTGGAGGAGACGGCAGGGCTGACCAATACAACGGGCTGTTCAATGCAACGGAATCAATTATATTTTTATTTAAGCAGTTAACAGTCAAGATTCAAGTATTCATGCATAAAATCAGGTAAAATTATGTTCGGCTTATAATTATAGACATGCATATCTGCAACACGATCCATTTGCTTAATTTCTAGAAGCCCCTTGTTCGATGAAATATTCTGGCCTTCAGCTGGCTGCGTGATCTCTTTCCAAAGCCTCCAAGCAAATCAGGGTCTGTATGAAAAGAAGATACTTTTAATTGACTTCGATTCTGAATATATTGTCGAGCATGTACCCGATTTGGACACTTGCCTTAAGGAGGACTTCGTTTTACTTTTTTGCTAGGCTAGGGTACTTGCAAAATACTTTTCCCGTTAGTCCTGGAGGCAAAGAAGACCAGTCCCTAGACTTTCGCTGCCGGGTAAAGAAGTGTAAAGCCTGAACGCTCAATATGGGGTTCAGGCTCCTTTCAAAACAAGCCCGGTGAGAAAGTCTGGGAACTACACTCGCGGAACTCGCGACATGCCCAGAAAAAGAATGCGGGGTTATAAAATGAAGCCGAAACTGGAAGCGCGCTAGACACTGTCAGAGTTATGTGTCTTGCCTAGTAACACAAAAACAAGGTAGATGGCTTGGACTTGAACCATGCAGTGATACTGAAGTGTAATAAAACAACCATTAAAAAACCGCATCTTTCAGAAGACATTGCAAAAATCGGGGAAGTTCCCTTGAAATGGATTGAAA
The DNA here is from genome assembly GCF_052425735.1 of Oculina patagonica. Classification (NCBI taxonomy): domain Eukaryota; kingdom Metazoa; phylum Cnidaria; class Anthozoa; order Scleractinia; family Oculinidae; genus Oculina; species Oculina patagonica. The sequence continues at coordinate 2,784,854 of NC_135771.1, forward strand.
TCTTACCAAATTCCCAGCAATAATAGTCCACCTTGATCACATCGTCAGCGCTGATCTCAGGAAGGCTACCGCTGACAGTACAGTAAGCCCCAGCGCGGCCAGCGCCTGCAACTTGAGACGCCTTACAAAGTGATTCAGCGGAGCCTACCGCCGCAGGAACCTGCTGCCATCGTACTCCATTTACGTTCTGTTTGCTAACACTTTGGACTGTAAACCATTTGCCGGGGTAGCTGCAGTTTAGTTGAAGGGGTAGGCTGCCTGTAACTGGAAATTAAAAACAAAATCTGTGGGGTTTGTCTTCAACAGGTAATTCGTTGAACTACCAATCCACTCACAGAACAGTATTAGAGTTCATCATATGAAATTTCGTTCCTAGTCAAGATAACTTACGACTGTGGTGTTCGTTTTCTTTAAGTGAAGTCACCTTAAAGAAGGCTTTAATTTGTAATGGGGAGCTAAACCTCATCTCTCATAACAGTAGTATCATTGCATTCTCAAATAGGAGCAAATCATGAACTAGAGAAAACGAGCTAAGTTTCAGGGAATATGTCACCGAACTACACACTCACAATTACACCAAGATGTTCGTCGGAATGTCAAAAGGAACAAGGCCAAACTTGTTTTTAAGGACGAAGAGCAAGCTTAAATGGTCGACCACCCAATGGTACGACAAGCATTTCGTATGTGTCATTGAATGACGGGGCCGTGTCCGCAAGAGGGTGGGGTGGAGCGGGAAGGGCGGTCCCCTCGAACCTCTCCTTAAATACGCTTGTTAAAAAAAGCTCCGGGATAGAGTATTGTTATCTATTTACTCACCATCACAATGAGGATCTCCGTGCGTGTACAGACAGCGGGTCCCACCTAAGAAATGCAGCAAATCAATAGTGAAATACAATTTATATCGGTAGTGGAATCTCTGTACGGGTCACCAGAAACCAAAGAAAACAGAAGAAGTCGCGTCTGCTCCATCCCCAGGGGTTAAGCGACAATGGGCGAAACATATGACTGACAACCGACAAAGTAATTTAATTTTAACTGACTAACGACATGGGGACCCTCCAATTCATACCCAACTGGTGGCAGAAGGCGAAAGAATATAACGGGCAACCGATAAAGTTATTTCCGTGCCACGGAATGACGGGGCCATGTCCCCCCCCCCCCCTCGCCCCATTACCAGTGCATGTGTTTGGAAAATGAATCACAAGGAGGGGAGTGGGTAAGTGGAGTGCAAAGCACTTTTGTAAATTTACATCTGTAAGTTTAGTTAGGATCGGGCAGGCGAAGAGCCACTCTGTGGATATACTGCCCGATGTGCCATTATTATTATTATTATTATTATTATTATTATTTTGTCATGTGTTTTGAATAAAACACGAAATTGGTAGAATTTACAATACGCAAAAAGGTCACGACACTCTTGATGGTAGTTATAGTAATAATAAAACTCAGGACGAAATAATTTATTTGTTATAAAAATAAAACCAAATCAGGATTTTACTCTGGAGATTATTGACTGAACTGCTGTTTTTGTCATTGGTAACTTTACATCAAAACCAAGAAGTCAATTTGAATTTTAATGGAACATTCACACATTCACGTCGAAGAAAGACGTGTTGATATTTGAATCATCAACTCAATCAGATATTTTTGTGTACAGTGCGGTTAAACACGTTTCTGTAAAGAGTGGTCAATAAAGAGGGATAAATTAATATCTTCATAGGCGGCCTGTCAGTTTGCCTTATGATTTTTGTAGCGGGCTTTTAATTACCTGGTCAAAAGAGAGAGTGAATTGTGTCAGATTAGTTCAAGTATTAGCTTACTATTGTCATAAGCCTTTGTGTGTTTTGTAAACAAAAGATAGTTTTGTTTGATGTTAAAAGTACACAAGCTATTATGTGCTACCCATTGTGTGAAATTAAACAATAAACTTTAGCAAACGGAACTCAGTTTCTGGCGCCAAAAATCTCGGGTACCTTGTTTCTAATTCCGTGCGCCCACAACACAGTTTTCGCCAAATTTCTAGATTTCTATGAAAATGATTTACATGAGAAAAAGAAATAGCAACTTTGACGATTTTGTTTCACGATTTCATTAGCAGTTATTAATATACAAAAGCGTAAGCAATGAATAATAATAATAAAAACACTGGCCTTTTGACGTTTATGTACTGCGAGGTGCACGTATTAGCTATAAGTTGTTGCCTTAAAATATGCCATTTTTAGGGTAATATTTTTGCCTGCGAAGCGAACAACGAAAAGCCATGCATTGCTCATTCAGTAACCCCTCCCCTCTCCCAAACGGCCAGGTCGATAATGGAGAAACTGTCAATAAAACACGATAATATTCGTAGTGACTCGAACGAAAGTAATCGTTTGAAACTTTTCGGTTTGAATCTGTTCGTACGTCATAAGAAATTAATGTCACTTCACTTGGTATATTTATTACAAAGTTTAAGATAACTTTTTAATACTATCGAGAATTCAAAGTTTGCGATAATAAAAAATAAAACCGTTAAATTGTGGCCGTTCAACCAAAACATAATAGAGGCCAAAGGGTGAAAATTTTAATTAAGATGACTAACAAACGTACATCGAGAAATACAAAAAAGAGAACTTTACCTTTTGCTGGTGAATGTTTCTCACCAATATTTTATCCATGGGTTATTTCCACTTGTAAAACCATTTATTTATTTATTTTCTAATCATCTTTAAGCGCTTACCTGCTTCACTTAACGATACAACTGCAACCAGGCAGACTAAAGCAGACAAGAGAAGCGATGTGGGTTTCTGCGATGTCATCTTCACGTAAGCTGAGCAAGTCTAGTAAATGTAGATTCGACTGTACGTGCTTTTTAAAAACTTATTTACTTCCTGGGAAATATAACACCGTTACAACTTTTTGGCACAACTTTGCAAAGAATCCGGCAGAACATAATTTATACGACAAATATATTTCCGTTGAGGTCTAATGTATTCCAATTCGAGCCCTGTGATTGGACGACAGTTGTGGAAGCTGTTTGATTGGTATTTTAGTTTGTTTAATTTATTTGCACATTGACGGTTTTGAAAATGAATGGTTCAATGCTAAAACAAAACATGGTTTGGGATATTTTACACGCATTAGTTCGGTGTTTTAACACCGAAAAATGAGGCTTAAAAGGTTTGTTTATTTTGTTGTTGCAGAAACGGATGTTTAAAATATTGATGTAAACGTTTCCTTTTTAAAGGACAATTAAAATTGTCAGAGGCACGCAACGCATCATTTCGGTGAAGATCTGTTCGGAAGGCATGCCATCCCCTAAAATTCTCTTGTAGCGCAATGTCCTGACTTTGGCCTGTTGTTTACGGAGAGGTAAAAAATCTTGTTTTGGATACGAAAAAACGTCAGCTACGATTTTTGGGAGTGTTATTAAAGCTCGCAAATTCGAGTAATGAGATTTCGTGCCCTAAAAAGTTTTTACCACTTAAATATTCAGCTAGAAGATCTGAAAAAAATTAACTGTGTTAGGCGACACAATTATCCCTTTAAAGGAGCAGTTCCACTATATTTTAAGCCATTTTTGTGATTACTTCTAAATTGAAGAAAACCTCAAAATATTTTCTAACGTAGAAAAACAACAAAGGAGTAATAAAATAACGCGAAAATAACAAAGGATGGTTTCGACTAAATATGAGTAAGAGAGATTACGAACAACAAACTTGAAAAAACTTGCCAGTTTTTTTCAAGATGCGTTCTCCGTGACGTATAGCTTCTTTCAAAAGGCCCTATTAAACGGCACTGAAAGACAGTACAACGACATCCCAAGACTTTTGACTGAATTTCCTCGTTGGGTGCCCCTGAACATAGTTAATAGAGGGAAATGGTTAGGAATCCCGACAAAGTTCTTTGTTGTATGTTTTTGTTCGCTATTTTGGGGGTTGACCCTGCACAAAACCTGGCAAAATACAATAGGTGGTTACGTGTGTTCATCTAACTACATTATTGTGAAATTAAAGACCTGTGAAAATTAATTTCAAACGTTTTCTATTGTATTTTTTATGCTAATTACGTATTTTTGGCCAAATCGCGAAAATTAAGTGCCGCGAAATATGCCCGTTCCATTTTCGCGAAATTAAGTTCCCGCGAAAATAAGTATATTTCTTACATCATGATGAAAATGCCGCTTAATATTGCGATTACGTAATTCATGCATAGTATATGAGCGCAAAACAATAGATGTGCAGGGTCGTGGACCTTCCAATATAAATCTTGGCCTCTTTGTTTGCTCCTTTGTTGTTTGCCGGGCTTCCTAACCATTTCCCTATATTAACTATGCCCTGAATTGTTTCTTATTGACACTGTACACAGTTTAACAATAGCCTGCATGCAGACGTCTCCTGCTTGCTTCCTGCGTCCCAGGCAGGAAGGAAATTATGTAGGCGTCTGCACGCAGGCTAGTTTGCAATTGAACCATAATTTTTCGCTGTTTTCTCGCTATACTAAACGTAATTGTCTTTAATACTTAAATACAGAAAAAAAATTAGGTAAAGTTTGTTTAAATTTCGGAAATTCGGGAGCTGCTAGATGGATTCGTGCCATACCCAAGTCTTTCTCGCTGCGCAAATGACAAAATACAATGCATGAAAAGTGATTTCCGAGTAGTAGTTTGTACTCTTCACGAACCTCGTCATTTACAGACCAACATTGTGATCTCCGGACGTGCAAATTATACCATTTGAATGCGTTTCCGGGGGTTCTCGTTACAATACTACTTGTGAAATAATAAAAAAGGACTTTTTTAGGAAACATCTTAAAAGAAAGGAACACCGTCAACCAATCTCCTCTTGCACGCCTCTGTTGGGTCCTGTTGTCACTGACTGTTACTCAAATGACGCCAAAAAAAAAAAACAAGATTCTATTTTCAAATTAAGGAGCTACTGAGCGTCAAAAACACCACGTGCAATCTGGTGAGGGACAAAAAATTGAAATGTTATTGATCGATAATTATGTTAGCTTCAGTTCACGTTTCTCGTATTCTCGTTCCGCGTTAATCTCGTACCCAGATCTTCTCAACGAAGTGAGTAAACATCTGGGCCGGTACGAGATTAAACTTGCGGATCTGGAAACGAGTGTGCATTTCCCGCAGATTATCACATGTCTAGTTCAAACCTCTCTCTGCTCTATGTTTTACATCTCCTTCCCAGAGCCCCTGCCGGGACGCGGACAACTGGGGGGAAAACGAACGAAGAATATTTTAAAATTTTGTTTACAGTGGATGTGTCAAACCTGTGTGATTGTTAAGGAAACGGTCTCAAATGGCTGGACCAGTGGCTTTCGGTTGCTCGTATTTTTTTTTTTTATCCTAAGAAGTATGCTATAACGGGATTGGTTATAATTGGGGTCGAGATAAAAATAGCTTGACTTCTTTTGTTGGCAACCATGAAGAATTAAGGGGATCCTACACGCTACTCTATAAAAATTATCTGTAGTTTAGGATCACGCGATTAATTATGAATACAAAATTGTAATTTCCTTCAAAATATTTCCATGCAGTCAAGACAACACAGGGAAACCTGTTTATTCAATCAAGATAATCTAAACATTCGATTTAAACCTTTCAAAGAGGCCGGGCATGATGGCTAATTGCTTAAGAAAACTTCAGGCTAAATTCCCGGAATACTTACCCGTCTTTAGTTGATGAAACCTTTCCACAGCTCAATCGTTGTTTTAAGAGCTTCCGAAACATATATTTCGTTTAAAAAACCTTTGTTTTAAACCAACTTGGTTTAATTGTTGTAAAGAAAGCCTATCTCATGAAAATTAACGCTCAAAAGGGAACCCATTCCTAACCCAAAAACCCAATGAAAATACAATTAATAATCTCGACGTTATTAATTTAAAAGAAATCTTTGTTTATCGTTGTCCGGTTTAAATTGCTTTCCAAAACACATTTAAAAATAAAACCTTCATAGTAAGATCACACCATTGATCAGATTGTCTGCCGACCTTTGTGCTGGAGACTTTTTGTCCACAAAATGCGACTGAAAAACCTCTGGCGCCCAGGCTACTCGAATTTAGAGCCAAAATAAAACAGATTTTGTCTGAGACAGATTTCACTCAGCAACAAACATTGGAATATTGCCGAGAAATTTAAACAATATTAAAACTTGAGTAGAAACGACATTAAGCAATCGCAATTAATTTTAACAAGGTTATCATCGCGAGTGCCTTTGAGAGATCTAAATGCCGAAAAAGTGATTGGCTTATACGAAGTTTCATATTGAAAAACCGGAAAACTCACTAAGATAACGTCCGCAGGCTGAACTTGTAAAATTATATAGTTACCGTATTATCTCTTGCCAAGACCTGTAACCTATAAGCTTATTGTGTCAGGATGATTTCTTTATTCTTTTCAAGAAGTGAATGGGTTAAATGTCAATAAACGGCGCTCGTTTTCGCTTATGGAGACGTCAAATCCATAATCGGCCGCATACGTTTTGGCTTTGATTTTGCAATCATTAAAAACATCTTTCGGGCATTTTCTTCTGGAAAATTAAATTTGCCTATGCATTGAAACGGTTTCCAAAGCATATGCAATCAATATTGTAGATTTCACCTGCAATATTAAAACTTTAATTCATCACATACAAAAATAAAACAAAAAACAATGACAACATTGAAACTAGCAACCGGTCACTCGTGTCAAATTTTAATTAACGTCTTCAGATAAAATTATTTTGATGTATTTTGGTTTCCGCGGACAAGAGGTAGCGTAAACTAATCTGGCGTCAAAAACTAGTTATCGGTTTTAAGCGTCGGTGATAATAAAAAGAAATAAAGGGTCAACCTTAACTAAATATTGGCTAGGAATTGTTTTACATTTTTTTTTGGAAGGGCTTTTTCAGCGAATAAGCTTCGGTGTAAACAGAAATCAATGCTTACATGAGAGGTAATTATTTCTTATTTGTCATCACCAGGGTAAAAACAGCGGTGTTAACTCAGTGTATGAAACAGTAGAAGTTTGATATTCCTTTACGACATGTTTTACGCACGAACTGGTTCGAAAGTAAATTCAAAAGCGATCTGAAAGTGTCAATTTGTTTCAACGAGGCAAATTCACACGTCAATTTTTACCTTAAATCTGTCATTTATCGTTCATTTCCATTGGATTCTATTTGGCAATAGGATTGGGAACAACACATGGAATTGTCCCACGTCCTTGGACGCGAGTGATAGCAGAATACCGGATTTGTCAAGAGTTAAAACGCACGTCGCTTCATTCCGAATGAAACGAGTATAAAGTATAGACTCTGAAGACCGCCGCGCACCAATTTCAGTTCTGCACGTTCGCAATGAACAAGACATCAGCCAATAACACAGCGACAAGCTCTTTACAAACAAGCGTAAACCTTGCAGTTTTCTTCACTACGTTCTTCGTTGGACTCGCAGGAAATCTTCTAGTGGTGGTAATTATTATCAGAAGAAAGACACGAAAACGCATGAACGATTTTTTCGTGCTAAACCTCAGTGTATCCGATCTATGCCTGATCATTTTCTGTTTACCAGCGTTGATTTACGTGGAGTTGGTGGGGTACGTCGGCTCTCGGTTTTATTGCAAGTTCGTATGGCCCATGGTAACTGTGTCATACTGTTCTAGTATCTACACCATTACATCTATGGCTTGCTACCGGTGTAAAGTGCTTCTTCATCCTTTTGAGCTACCGCCTCGAAAGAAAACTGTCCTGTTGTGGATTTCCACAATATGGCTTCTGTCCTTCGTGATAGCAACACCACTGATAATCGTCTCGGAATTTCAAGAACATCTCCAAGGAAGCATTTGTTACGAGAATTGGCCGAGCATCAATTTTAAGCGAGGCTATACTGTTGCGCTGTTCATTTTGCAATATCTTTTACCCTTACTGACGATAGCCGTCGCCTATATACGAATCGGTATCGATTTAACCCGAACCAAAGTTCGTCGTGCGTCGGTAACGAGACGTGGCGAGGTTTCGGCTCAAGGAATTAGAGAGGAGAACATCAAGATTATAAAGGTTTTATTAACAATTGTTGTATTGTTTGCATTTTGTATGCTTCCTGTACACCTTGCGTGGATTTCGCTGGATTTTGGCGGCAAACGTGGGGCAGAAATAGCGGAGATCATTTTCAAATTTTCGGACATTCTGGCGATTTTACACAGTTGCCTAAATGCGGTCATTTACGGAGCTCTTACGAAACACTTGCGGCATGGATTTGTCAAGTTCATGTTTCGTCCGCTTTCCATTTGTTATGAATTTCCAAAAGATGAAACACGAGCCACTTCGCAGAGGAGGCGAACTAACGAGCCTACAGCAGAGGAAATGGAAACTTTCAATTTTGGCGGCAAAAGTGGATTTTGCCGCAAAACTGCTGTCTACCACCGTGGGTTTCAACCTCGTTCTTGAGAGAACGATTCTGCATGGTAACGAGGCTAGGCGAGACAATCCTTTGCTAAGACAAATTGATCGTTCGTTCTGTTGTACGTCTTGTATATTGTTGTCTTTAGATAAAACATTGACTGTTTTCAGTTTGCATGCCAAATCCAAACGCTCCAAAATTATTTCGGGGAATCGTACACCGTGTTTCGGCCAACTTCTTTTTTTCCAGACAATGAACTCAGCCCGATTTTCGTCAAGATCAGTTGCTAAGCAAAACACGAAGTATCACCGTGACGCCATACTGACGAAAAAGTTTACGGTGTCCTTACGACCGCTCCTGTGCTCTTCTGATTGGCTAAAGAGAATCGGAAACACTTCGGGTGTTTACGAAGCTGTGCGTTAGAGTGGTCCGGGTTTCAAAAAGGCACCTGCGTTATCAACAAGTATGGAACACTGCAAGTCACTTACTGAAAGTGTAATATTCTCAGAAATTTACAAAACCAACCACACCACCGAATACAAAGGAATATGCAAAAAAAGCACAAAAAGCCGAAACTCAACAACCGATTGAAAAAGAAAATATTTTGTTTTACCTTACTCACTTACCGTGGGTAGCAGATGTTATTCTAGCTTCAGTTTCACGAGAGAAAAACGTCTGGCAAGTTAAGTGGATTTTCTCTCGTTTTATTCATAAATTAAATAAAATTAATGCCCTACATCATCTACATTCATCAATTTACTGACGTATTTCGCGGTAGATCAAGTGTTCTCTGACAGTAAGCTAATACGTACGGGATAAATACGCCACTCGTCATGCGGCTGTGGAAACCATTTCCTCCAAAATTTTCTTTTTTTTGGGTGATATTTGACCAGGGTGTTTGATTGTATATACGTTACAGTCTTACTTCGAAGGCGTTATTTGGAGCGTCACGCAGCGCTAAAGCGATGCGTGACGACCCAAGTCTAATGTTTTCCCGAAACACTGTAAGCATAACGAAAGATGTCGTGACACGGTTACTTTGACGACGTCTTTAGTGGATGCGTGACGGCGGGGAGCAAGACGCAGCTGTCGCTCTTGTTCAGCGTTCTCTCTCTCGAACCTCTTCACTTAATTTTAACTACTGGGAAAATAGCTCTCGTCCTTTTAAACTCCGAAATGTTCTTAATACAAAAGATCTGATTGCCACATGTGTCAACAGGAACAGGGCGAATCTGCCAATCATCGTCGTTACCCAGGCCGCTATCCGCGTCTACTGGAGAGTCTGCGCAGGCGCGGGTCTCACACTGCCCTGACCCAATGATCTATGGGATAATTTGCAGATTCAAATCTTAGTAACTGAGCCTGAATAGAACAGTGCGCGAACAGTCTCCTTTACGTTGTATAGGGAAAAAACAAATAAACAAACAAACAAAAACAAAACAAACAAATTCGTCAAGCGGAACAAGCCGAGCGTAGCCTGGTACAGTGTGCCATGTGGAAGAATCCCACCACGTTCCCAGGGCTTTTTCCTTGGTAATAAGAAAGGGGGCGGGGAAAGACCGGAAAAGCTCTGGGAACGAGGTTGCGATAAAATCATGACTGAGGCCATTAACTGACAGAATGACCAAACACATTGCCTGGAATCATAGCAAGGGAAACAACAACACGCCGGCATAGATATTCAAGTAGAAGAGTATTTCAAAATACGGCCATAAAAAACAGTAACAATGATGAAAATTATCCGTTGTTTAAAGCAAATGTTATTTACCTGAACACTAAGCTTCTTGTATTTATCGCCACATTTTCTGTGAGACATGAACCACTGATAAAGATCTTCTTTGGTCAGTTTTCTTAACGTGTCCACCTGGAATAAGAGCGAAAATTAGCCCTGCTTTTTCAGTCGGAAAACCTTATTGTAGCTATGTTATGATAATTTCAGTCATGTTTCTAACGTCCAACATTCTTTTCAAAATGAAGGAAATCTCAAAATAATAGCTTTGTAGGGTATGAAAACATCAAACAAGTTAAGCTTAACGGAAAATAAATAAGTATGGTTTCGACTGTATGACGAAGGCTCGCAAAAATGGTGGAAAAGTGTATGTACGACTTAACACAACTTTGTCTCTAATTTTTTCACGCATGTAAACGCACGTAAAAAATTACGCATCACTGGAAATCTACCTTTACGGTGAGAGTTGAGTGAACCTTAGGTATGCTGGTAAGTTCCTAGCTCGGGACCTTCTGTGTGAGGCTTACACCACGAAGAATTACTTCAGAACGGTACCATTCTTTACATCTTCCGAGCAGTTCGATTCTGTTTTGCAACCACAAATAGCCGAGCACACACGAACACTTTTCGGACAGTTCCGAGAATGACGTCAAAAGATTACGTCACGTTGCCTAGTTACAACTGACTGAAGGATAGAGCGCTTTGATAAGATGTAAAGGAGCCATATTAGTCTTCCAAAACAAAGAAACGGCGGCCATATTGGTGTACCAAGCTATTCCTCTGGGATTTGTACTTTTTTTTCATGCAAACATCTTTTTTTTTTTTATTAAACCAATATGGCCGCGGGTCATGGGAGAGAAAAGGCTTTATATTTGGAACATGTGGTGTTAACACGATGCAAGTCTAACCCACCTCTCGTCGTTTTCTGTTAAAGATATAAGTCTGATCCAAAACTTCAGTCCAGTTTCTGTCAGCTTCGTCTGCCAAGCTAAGATCCTCGTGCTCCTTGAGTTCAATAAGTGAGTCCACCTAAAGAGTAAAACAAAATTAAAAGGAAATTTAAGCTTAGCCATTCAAGGTGCCTTAACCAATCAGAACAAAGATGCTGTGTTTTCGTCCAATCAGGTTCAAATAGAAAACAATGGCGATCTAGTTCGGGTACATTTTCCCGCGCTATTTACAACTTCTGTGTTTAAACGTTTACTGTAATGTTTCCAATGGTGCCGCGTCGCTTTATGTGCATTTAACGATTGAAGAGATTTTATATTACAAAAAAGTCGTTTACGTACCTGACTCTTAAAGTCATCGTCTGTTAGCGAACGTAACGTTTCACCAAATTCATCTAAAAATGCATCGATTCTACTGTCGACATGTTCAGCACTAAAATACGAGCATTGATCAATCGTTAGACAGTACATAATACAGTATAGTAAGTACTAATCCGGATAAATTTGAAAACGCATCTTATTTTCTTCGGTTTGGTCAACCGTCCACACCAATCCGGAAAGTTGTCCACCAAAAACGGAATCCAATATTAATTTGAAAACGCCGGCTTTGCGTTGTTGTGTGAATGACAGAAAACATTTTGAAAACGGAACTTTTCGAAAACGCTCTTCAAAGTGGGTATTTAAAAACGGATTTTATCCGTTTCTGACCAAAATAGATGCGTTTTCAAATTTATCCGGGTTAACGTGGACGGGGCCAAAGAAACTACCAACAAACGTGGTGACATGAGTAGAATGCGTAGGGTAAGAGGCAAGAAAGCTTGTTTTTTATTCTCTTTTACGGCTTTTTGGACTGTCTTGTTTTCCCCTTACACTCATGTCGCGTTCTCTCGCATTTTCCTAGCGCTTATGTCGCGTTTTCCTTGCGCTCACCTTGCATGTTCCATTTGCGTACCACACACACGCATCTCGCGTTCTCCACGCGTTTACCTTACATCCCCTCACGCTCCCCGCGTACTTATCTCACGTTCAACTCGCATTCACAACGCGCTTTTACGCGATTACCGCAAAATCGCTTGCCTTAATCAACAACAAGGTAATAACTTGACGGTGGGGACAACAAATACCTGAATTTTCCTGCTTGTGTTTGAACAGTGACTGAAAATCCTAGAACTCCAAACGTGTTTCTACAAGTACAGAACACAGAATACCTAGCAGAAAAGGAAAAAAGGAAATGCGCGAGTAAGCTAAACAGAGCTAGATTCTTTTTACTCGGGGATCGGTTTACAAATATACACAATCATGGTCCTGTCTTAATAATAATCCCTTCCCTTGTGGAATTATTTCGTATGTAGTATTGTACAACGTCTTACCCAAGTTGTTCTTGAGTGCGTAGGACATCAAAACACGGTTCTTCCATTTGCATCTGAAATTGCAAGCAAAAAAAAGGATGAACGAGGGTTCAGCCAAAATCCGGTGACGAAGCCAAATAATAACCAGTTTGATAGTCCTTTTTATTATACTAAAACAATTAAACAAGCAAATTGTCAATAACACATACCAGCAAAAGGTCCATGATGGTAAACTCTTCTACGGTAGCTGGACCAGACTGAATATTCAACAAAGAGTTTATGTTAGTAATGCATGGGGAAGAAACAAAACAATAAAAAACTAAATGATGAGGTAAGTAGAAGAGGGCCACAGAAAACCCAGAATGGACGGGCATCGGAATATCGGTACACTTTACGAGGTTTGTTCTCAGCTTAGTAACAGTATAATGACTAAGTGAGAGAAGGTTCACAAATAGTTGCTCAAAAGAGATGTTTAGGGATGTTTTGCTGATAATTGTAAATACCTGGTGATAGTTTGTTACCACAGTGTTATCATCTTCCTTGTTAAATCCCATCACACGACAGACACATTCACCTTCTGGTAACTGTATCACTCGAAACTAACAAAACAAATGTCATACACAGAATATCTTTAGATTGATCTGTTTTCAATTGAGTGTCGTAAAACCGAAACCAAACTATAATCACTATGGCCAATCACAAAGGACACAGACAATCCAGTTAACCAATCAAAACCCGAAATAAATACATGTAGCCGGCGTGAAGCGCAGGAAAACGCGAGTAAGCGAGTCGCAATTGGTTTTGGTTTTACTTCTGATTGGCTAAGAAAGTTGAACGAGTTTTTTAAACCTATCGCTTAGCGTCATAGTAATGCAAAACTAAAGCAGTTACGAAATATTTTCGACACTCAAGTGAAAATCGTTCTATTACTGATCAACTAAGATATGGATGAAGTGACATCAAGTTGACTGTTCATAATCCAGTTTAATCTTCACCATCCTTATACAGTGGAACCTCGATATAACGATACGCCAAGGGAGCAGTAAAATTATATCGTTATATCGGAGAATCGTTATATCGAAACTGCCGATATAACGATATGGCCGTAAAATAACCGAAAAAATCGTTATATCGGGGTAAACCTAACAAGTACTTTTTACTGCATATTAGGGGAGGATAAAGAGAATAATTTTAAAAAGAAGGCTAAGAGCACAGTATCATTTTTGTATATCATCGTACAAAGCTGTTTTTAGAAACGTTAGAGATGAGTTGATTACCGTAATTTTTGCAAATAACAGGCGACTGTGTACTCATAATATCGTTATATCGGGAGGATTTTACGTTCGGAACGCTAAATTCTCATCGTTATATCGAAGATCGTTATATCGGGGTTCCGTCCCACACATTTTACTGTAACTTTTGCTGGGACATGGAATATTCATCGTTATATCGGGAATATCGTTATATCGAGGATCGTTATATCGGGGTTCCGTCCCACACATTTTATTGTAACTTTTGCTGGGACATAGAATATTCATCGTCATATCGGGAATATCGTTATATCGGGGTTCCACTGTACATGTACATGGCAAAAATGACCTGGCATATCGTGGTTAGGATCTTTAAATCACTGTGCAACTGTGCACTGTGTTTTCTTACAGGTGTTCCTTACATCTCTACTGCATTTAGTTGTTATGTAGGGCTCCTAGTATTACTTTTTTTTTTTGAGTATTTTATATACTCAAATTAATCTTCTAAAAACCTTTTAAAATAAATGTTCTAAAATAATGTGATTTAGCCTCTTGGAAACATTCTTACCTCGGGATAAAGACAACTGCTAAGTGGCATAAACTGCAGTTTACTATAATAAAATTCAGAATAAGAAGTTTAGAATTGGCTTAAGTTAAATTAAAACCCCGATAATACAATGAAAGTGTTTTTTCTTTGTTAAGTGTTACTAATGGACTTTCCTTTTCTATTCGATGACAAACAGGTTATTTTGTTTTGCTTCATGTTATTATTAAGTTTTTCTTTACTGCCTTGGCAATTGTGGGTTCACCATTCTCATTACCTCAATCTTTCCTAAATAAAATTTTGCTGCCGTATTGTTGTCGTTGTGTGAAATATTCAGATTGGCAATCAACTGCGAATAGTAGTCAAAAGTCGACTTACCTATACAATTGTTCCTGCAAAGATATTGCTTCCTAAAAAGGAAAACAACCAACGTATGTGAATATATTGTTGTGCGGCATTGCCGCATGGCCTGCGATATTCAGGGTGAAATCAGAGGTGCTTAGAAAAGAGGGGTGAGGCCCATTCTCATTCCAGTATGGAGGGAAGGCCCCTCCCCAAGATCCACCACTGATATTTACTGAAAATAAATCTGATATTTCGATATGACAAACTCAAAAATAACAAGAATCCGGACATAACGAAAAAGTAGTGTGAAGAAGGCAACTTATAAAGACACTACTGCGTTACAGGTTGTAAGTCATATCTATACCTGTGAAGTGACATTTCCTTGGATCAAGCTCTCAACGAACAGTTTTGACTTGAAGCAGGATGCAAAATGCTGGAATAAAAAGATTATAAAAAACAAACAAATCGCACATCAATGAACATTACAAGCACTGTGACATCTTGTCAGGCGTAAAAAGTAGGAGAGGAGCACGCAGGCTATCTTGTTTTACCCAGCTTAATATTTGATTTAGTGAAAGAGTAAAATCTTCACCCACCCATCCCTTCCGGGAGAAACATTTACCAGCACAGTATACATCCCGATGAAAAACGAAAATGCACAAACATTTGTTTAACACTTGACATTTAACTTCGTATAAGCGTACCTGAAGTGCCTCCACCGTGGCATCTGGAATGACGTTCCGTTTGTCAACAGTTGTCCATTTGATGTGTTGTAAGATGGACAGGCGGACAGACCTAGAAAACAAAAACACAGACACAGTTCTCAGACCATCCAACTTCCTGTTTGCACATGCAAGTACGAGAATACATCCACAAACAAAACTACAGTAAAACCCGCGAGTAAGAACCTAACATTTAAAAACCTGTTTGGCTAAAATTTTCAAATTAGACCCCATTTTATAACAACCTATTTAGCCTAAAATTTGAAATCATGTTGTTATTTTCTAAAATTGATTTAAAATGTTTACTTTTGGGAAAATAGGTTTGGACAAGGCTTTACTGTACATGTATGTTATGTCATGTTCTGAATGATTAGGGCTTCATTTTTACATTAACATCTGCGTGGTATGCAAATTTCATACAAAAAACAGGCCAAATATCACTTAAAGTTCTATTAGCAACAATGTATTTTTTTTTCCTCAGAAAATAAGAACCTATTAAGAACCTAAATAGCCAAAATTTGTGTTAACTACCATGATTTATGTAAGAACCTGTTTAGGCTTCCCTGGAAAAACTAGGTTCTTCCTCGCGGGTTTTTACTGTACCTTACATACATATAATTATAATTAAGAAATCACCATCACATATATACCTGACTAGCTTTTGTGGCTTGATGATCGTGTTACGGTACGAACGCATTAACTTACGCTGCAAATATCAATAGAAAATAAAAGTTTAAAATACTCACTTTCCTAAGAAAACTCCGATAAATAAGACCAATTGGAGTATGGGTATTGTATTCCCAGCTAGGGCATCACAAGTTAACAATATAAAGAACAAAACAAAAACAAACAAAAAAACCCATCTTACTTTGACCATCTCAAACGTCTGGGTACTGACAGTAAAATTTGCCATGTGATCAACGACTGTCTCAAACAACAGCTGAAAAACAAACATAGCGAAACAACACTTATAAAAGTATTCAGAGTGGTAATATTCTTGTGTTATCACTCAGAAGAACAACAAAGAACTTGATGTTATAATTACAATTTGAAGATTGCTGCCTGAGCTTGAGTTGTGATCTCTTCAAAATGACAGAAAGAACAGTTTCCTTTTGCAAGGACACATAATTCAGACAAACGCAAGGGAAAATAGGCGATAAATGACAAACCAGAAAAAAATTAGGTATTTCTGCTCGCTGTTATACAAGCTGGACAGATAGTTTTCTTAATTTATTGTCCAACTCACCCCTAGCTTGTGGTTGAATCCTTCCAGTTTCAGAACAATCCCCGTTTCGCTAACGTTCATGGAGTAACTAAGAAACAAAAGTAGTTTTATAATTTTATTTTATTTTATGAGATGAACAACCAATGACAGCAAACATCATTTTGTTTTACTCCAGTTAACGCTGGAAAAGGGCATCTTGGAAACCTTATACCTAGATCTATGTTAATAGAGCGGTTTTCACTTGAGTGGTTTAATTCGCATTTTTTTTGGTTTTGCATTACTACGTTTATACCCGCGCTTCTTTCTCGACCAATTAGAAGTAAAACCAAAACCAATCGTGTCTTTCTCACACACCGGCCACGCTTCGTGCCAGCTTCATGTGTTGCTTCGAGTTTCGATAGGTTAACTGGATTGCCTGTGTCCTTTGTGATTAGCCAGAGTGTTTCTATCTCTAGTACAGCGAGACATTATTTCCTTGTTGTTGTTGTTTTTTCAAACTCAGTCGTCAGTTTTCTGCTTGACTATGTCTTCATAATTTGAAGATAAATTGAAGGTTGATCACAATAGTTTTTTTTTTTTTTTTTTTTTTTTTTTTTTTTTTTTTTTTTTTTTTTTTTTACTTACCCTAACTGGGCTACATCAGCGGCATAAGCGATTTCTTTCAAGTTGTACTCCAACACACTTAGAAAAAGGTCCGACAGAACCATGCTGAGAATTAAAAAACAGAAATGATGGCTTGCGTTCATTCACTCTTTAAATCAGTGCCACAAAAAAAAAAAATAATAAAATATAATCAACTATCTCCCTTGACCTTCCCATCCCCCTCCCAAACATAAACAATCTCACCTCTCCGGACTAGCGTTCACAAGTGGCGACATGAGGTGAAAATAAAACCTGGCTGAAAACATAAAAAATATCAAAGAATGAGAATAATGACCTGTGGTAAAGGAATTGTGTACAGTGTTTTCATGCAATCGAGGAAATCTAGTCTACTTCCCAGCCGTGATTTTTTGAAAGTCACGCAACGCTACCTGGCAACACTTCCAAAGGAGCGTTGCGTGACATCCAAAAAATCACTGCTGCGAGGGAGACTGGGATCTAGGAATGATCGAATCAAACAAACAATTTTTTACAAACCTCGTGGCGTTTTAAATTTCGTGTCCTTTGAATGCCAGACTTTTCCGAGATTGCCATCATGGATCAGTTCTGGAAACTAAACGAAAAACGAAAGAATAAACACAATAACTTTCAATGTGAAACCACTGCATTTCCTCGCATTTTGCTCTTCTCTCAGCTCCCCTCTTCTTCCTCACATTTTTCTCCCCCCCCCCCCCCCCTCCCCCTCCCCTCCCCTCATCCAAACGTGAATAGAAACAACTTGTTAATTACCTCGCATACTGTCCGGTCAGGATCTTTGATGTCAAAGTCAGTTGCTGTTGAAATAAAATTAAGCCAAGAGTGATCAGAATCAAATTTCTCCTTACAATATCGCCACATTTTTAAGTGGATAGGTGATGAGAATAAAGACAATCATCAACTGGAGATATTGTCTTGATGTAACACTAAATTCTCAAAACTTTAATTAAAAGAAATGTACATGTATGGAATGTACTAAGGAGAACTGACTGCTTAAAGATCCCAGGGGGAGCATGTTACAGACCCCTAGGGGAGCATCTTCAGAACATTACAAACTCCAAGGGGGGTTCATGCAGAGTTATGGGGGAACACCATATAGCCCCCAGGTAGAAAACCTTTCTAAACCCAGGGGGCACCTCACAGATAACCAGGGGCGTCAGTAATGAAAAAAAGCATTTTTGAGTAAGCCACACATGACTAGAATCAAAAGAGTTTCTGACGATGATGATGCATGACCATTAATTGGTTCATTGTTACATTAACCTCTTCGTTTCATAAAAAAATTGGATGGGTTTAGTCAATTATCAAAAAAGGATTGCGACCGAAAAAACGATAAAAATTGACTGCCATTAAGCAATATTTTCAAACTCGTATAAAATACCTACCTATGAATTTATTTTCTTCGGGAAAATGGAGTTCCGGGTTTAATTCAAGATCTGAAAATAATAGCATAACAAGAAACAGGATCAAA
Source organism: Oculina patagonica (assembly GCF_052425735.1). Lineage (NCBI taxonomy): Eukaryota > Metazoa > Cnidaria > Anthozoa > Scleractinia > Oculinidae > Oculina > Oculina patagonica. The sequence continues at coordinate 2,803,445 of NC_135771.1, forward strand.
TATGAAAGCACAACTAATGTAAATACATAAATCTGCAGCAAAATATTACGCCAGGGTAACTGCGTTGTGAGACACTTAATTCACTTTTGTAGTGCCTCTCTCCGCTTAGGTGTGGGGTAATTCTGTGATGCTGGTTAAAGTACCCCTGGATGGAATAGCATCCCAATCAGGGAGAAGTAGAAATACTCCTAGTCGCTAAATGCTACGGAAACCGGATAAGCTCTGGACTGATGGGACATTAGCAGGGACTGCGGAGACCATTTTAAAGTGGTAGGGCTAAAAAGCTGGCTAAGACAAGCAAGCATTAGAGGTCACTGTTTCGCCATTTATCGTGTAAAAACTTCATAGCGCAGCTCCCGCGCGCGCCGTGCGAGCGGAGCATCCACAAGTAAGCAAATGGTTTTGCATCGAACCGAGAAATTTTGGGGGTAGCCTCCATGTATGTACGCACAGATTGACCTGGGGACGTGGAGGTTTCCCGCTCGTGGCTAAAACAATACATTACCCTTTTCACCCGGAGCCCTAAAATGTCAACCCAACCAAAAAAGTGGTAGGGCTATAGCCCTACCAGACCCTCCCCCCTCCGACGTGGTCCCTGATTAGGCCCCAAAAAAGCAGACTTTACCAACCCTTTTTACACTCTGTAGACGGTGAAAAAAATGGGAATGGGGCGGATATGCTTTTTACAATGACACCGAAGATTTTCTGTCAAATTTGAGGAAAACTCAGTGCAAAATCACGCCACTTAGCCACTGTTACTTATATTGACCACATCTTCCAGCCAATGATGAAACGCTAACTGGATAATAACATTTTCAAACAGGGTTCTTACTTTTCCATTTTTCAAGCCACTGTGGATCGATATCTGAAAAGCAAAGGAAAGGACATCAATCAACCAACCAAAAAAAAAAATTGAAATAAACTCTTAACATTCCCTCTAGAGTGCTTTTCATTGAGTGTGGAAAGTAATTCGCATTTGATTTGGTTTTTGCATTGCTGAGCCAAGTGATTGGTTAAAAAACTTTGCGCCACTTTCTTATCCAATCAGGAAAAATAAAATTAAAACCAAGACCAATCGTGACTTGTTCACAAACGTTTCTCTGTGCTTCGCACCAACATAATGTGTTTGCTTTGACTTTGATTGGTTCACTGGATTGTCTGTGTTATTTGTGATTGGTCAGAGTGATCACTTTGGTTTTGGTTTTACGGTACTCATTTAAAAACTGCTCTATGGATAAAAGTGATCGTTTATAATTACACAACGATGTTTATCAGTCAAGTGAATGTAACTTGTCTAACTCTAGAAACTTTTATCGAAAAAGTTCTTATTCCCCACTAAAAACAGTTGTACTAACCAGAACAGTTGTAGGGAGTCTGGAACCAAGGCTCATAATCATTGCATTCGTCCTGAAACCTCTTTGATAACAGCAAAATATTGGCCTTTTCTGGTGTAAGGCTGTTTTGGACATTCTGAATAACCTAATGTAAGCAAATACGCATATGTATTGAAATGCCATGAACTACATGTAAATTTATGTAAGTTAGACATGGAAAAAAAAAACAGCCACTGTCGGCTGCTAACAAAATTACAGAAACATTGCACACGGTTTTCAAACTGTGTTTGGCAAGCAAGAAAAACAATTTTAATGAAGTTAATCACAGTATCCAGCAAGGTATGAAATACAGAATACTCTAATTCTTAGTTACGATTTGTTTATTTAAAGTTATTGATTGGTAGCATAATGCACCCCGAAAAAGGTACAAGAACATTTTTTTTACTTTCATAATTATGAAAACTTTGCTGGAATGTTATACTTGACAGCTCAAACAAGAAACAAACAAACAAACAAAACAAACTTAGGTCAGCGCATTTTACCTCCTCATTGAACTCCCACATAAGCTGATCTCCTGTCAAGTAATCTTCTTCTAGATATAGCTGTCAAAAATAATACAGAAACCCAATGTTAAAACGAAAAATATTTAAAAACGGTAAAAAGGGATAGCAACTATGAACTATGTACTTCATATACAAAACACAGCTACTGCCATTGTTTTTACCAGTGGAAAAAAAAAAACCCACTGTACCTGCATGTTTTCCACAAGGTCTTCAACATAGTCATAGGGCTCACACTATTAGAAAAAGTAAAACAAAACTTAACTTAGATTCACCTACTGAAACCAACTGTGTAACACACCATAAAATACTGATATTAACCCCCCCCCCCCCACCCAAAAAAATTATCCCACCCCATTTCAGACCCAACAACTCTACCAAAAATAGGCCCCCCTTGACGCAAGGAGTAAACATTTAACAATTAGACTATGATCAAGAAGTGCAGCATGTTGCCTGTCACTTGTAGAAAACAAGAGCGAGTAGTCTAATGTTTTAGCAGAAACCCTAAAGGATTGCAATGCTGTACCCAGATAAAATTTGAAAAAGGGCCTAAGATGTGTGATCAAGTTAAATCAGCCAATAGAAAACAAAGGGAGAACCAATGAAATTTGCATATTCCAAATTCTTCCAATTACAAGCCTCTTTTGGAGAGCTTGTTATATATTTATGTCAATGCAGTATGCTCATTTAATGACTGTACAAGTTGTTTGTCATGGGAGTTATACACTGTAGTGTATGGACCTTACTTTTTCCCTATGCAACATCCCTAGCTTTCAGGACAAATAACTGTAAATAATTATATAGAGCCTTTACCTGTTCACGAAATCTGAAATCATTATTCTCAATGGTCTGAAGTTCCTTGTATATTCTATGGACAAACAGCAAATGAATTACAACAAACAACATCAAATATCACATGATGCAACACATTCTCAATGGGACAGTTGGCCTTAGTGTTTATCGACTTGATGTTTCACACGAAAAGATGAATTTTATGGATACAAACCTTTCTTGTGGTCCTTTTTGCCTTAATAATTCCAAGTATTGAAACACAATAGTCAAAATCTGAAAGAAAAGAAATGTTCCTTGACTGTGTAAATATTCACAAAATTAATGCACACATTCTTGTAAGTGATATTAAATGTTAACAAAAATGTTATGTAAGTGAAATAAAACAAAATACAGAAGACCCTTGTGTGACCTTTTCACCAAATCAAACCACATCCTGTCTTTTTTGAGAAAACTAACACCTTCTCATAGAAGATTTAGATCAATAGATATTATCAATTTGGGCAGCTAGGAGTTATATTTTGGATAAATGTTCACAGGAAAGCTTGCACTGAGTGTACTAAAGGCACAACATTACCTCAGAAATATGGTCCATGCCTTCATCCTGAAATAAGTAATGTTAATAAGAAAAATGATTGAGCTGTAGGGCAATTGAAATATCGAAATAAATACTAACAAATTAATAAAAAATTTCCAGTGCTTCAGATTAGTTAAAACTTACAGTGGTTGTATGTTTGACATGGTTTATCAATTAATATTACTTTTCTTTCTTGAATATAGAAAAAGAAATAGAACAATGTGTCGACAAAGACCCATGTGGATATTTGTCCAAATACAAAATAATTAAAATTAGCACTTACTGTAAGACTGATTAAACACGGGAAAAGAGCAAAACTAGTGTTGTATTCCTGGCCAGATTCTCCATTGCCACAAAGTAAACTGGCAGCCCAGGATCTAAACAGCAAACAGAGTGGTAACAAAACAACATGGTGAGGCAGTGAATTAACTCTTTATAATAACACAACATTAATGTTTACTCGGTCTAGGATTGTTTGGGCTTATAATGCACCACATAAATTACTATTAAAAATGGAAAAGTAACCAGGGTTCATAATCATGTAAAATTTGAAGCATTCTCAGGTAAAAAAATCAAAGTCTCTTCGAGATATTGACGTTTTTGCATGAAGTATGAGTCGAAGGTTTATCCTGTGCATTGTTCTTCGAACTTATCATTACAGTTTCTTTGTAGTTTAGTTTAACAATTTCCTATCTTCGCGGAGGAAATGCAGCCATATAATTTTGTCAAAAATGGCTCGTCCGCGCCGGGTATTTATACACATATTCCTTAACATTACACAAATAAACAGTGCAAATTTCACCGAGATCTGACAATTCTATACTTTAAAATTGCAAGGAACTTTCGAGGCAGTCGATTACGGCAGCGAAATTAGCAAATGAAACAGCAAAATATGCGTTCGACGCTTTGTTTTTGGGACGCCATATTTGAATTGTTATAGGTAGACCGCTGTTCAATGTGTTCAAGGCCGTATCGCTACGATTGCTCCACGAAAAAGCACGAAAAAAAAATACGGATATTTCCGAATACTGTCGGAGAAAACATTGCGCATATAATTGCGGCGTAAACAAATCGTTACACTCAAGCTGCGTTTTGTCTAGGCTCTGCGAGGGTCGGATATCAAGACCCAGGATTAAACAAAAGCCATATATACAGTGAATGCTTTCGAATTATATTTGAAAAAGAAATACGAAAGAATTTTGCTGTCTTTGACTGAAATTCCACTCGAACTGCGTAGATACGATCGCATGTTGTAAAGCGGATTCATGCGACATTGCTGTCAACGCGAGGTCTCGTCCCTAACGACCTAGGCTGATTACGAAATAGAATGGCAAGCATGTAGCGACCAAATTTGGCCTAATTTTTAACCGCTCCTAAGCTAAAAGAAGCCCCCATCTTTTGCATTTGTTTTAACTTCAATAATATCTTTGAAAAGAGCGAGTTTTTGGTATGGTTTATTTTTGACGTTTGTAATTTTTAAACGATGTAGGTGCTAGTGATTATTTATTCGTGTTTTAGTTACGCAATCCATTGTTTGTGCGACGCTTTTTATAGATCGCCTTTCAGACACACGTGGGTTGAGATAAGAAAGCTGACATGTCACTTTTAAAATTGTTATATAACGTTTGTAAATGTGACAAGTCACGTTTTTTCCACGAGATCGCAAGTGATCACCCACAGCGGAAAGTAATCTCTTGAGAAATTAAAACAGTCCCTTGAGAAATTAAAAAAGTCCCTTGAGAGTTTACAAATATGTGGTTCCAAATTTTGTCCACATAACCCCTATTCTACGTTTTTAGCTTGTAAACAAGCAAAAACGTCGAAAAAATGTTGAAAATAAGCATTTGACTTCTAAACTACAGTCTTTAACGAATGATAAAAATAAAATGGCATGAATGAATAAACAATAGAGTAAAAATGTGTGAAAAATTACAGTCAGAATAAAAATGCGTAATAAGGTGCCAAAAAAATGAGTAAGAATTAGATAAACAAAGAAAACCTTTTTTTAAAACATTAGAATATTGTCGGGGCAATGACTATCCCATGCTATCCACTGGATATTATACAAAATGTACTAATACAAAGTTCTCTTACTTTTTTATCAGCAGAGACAAAATACTTCCTGGTCCTTCATGTCCCATTAACCAGGATATATAATGCATAGGCTTGATTCTACAGAAATTCAATAAAAAAATTAAGAAATATTTTTATGACAAATTCTAAAAGGTAAATGCTTACTATAGTAACACATTTGCTCTTGTCGTGCCCGTTACTACCGGTATCTACTTTTTCAAGCAGACAGGTGACAAATATGAAGAAAGTCTGTCCAACTGAGGGATATCTAATATCTTGATGTACTAACAAATTCTCATAACTAACATTAATTAAAAAGAAATGAATGCAAATCAGTAAGGAGAATAAAGGTTTAGACCTGTAATACTGTTGCTGTGGTGGTAGAACCCAAGTTATCTCTAGCTGATGCACATCCTTCACTGGTACCACTGCAATAAAAAAAATTCAAATAAAATTGTCATTAATAATATACTATTAGCAGTGAGGATTTATACAGAAGGGAAGTAATAAATATTGTAACTGAAATGTGAAAATCTGTGAAAGACCTTGGTGTCCTTGGTGTCAGCTGCAAGTGTGAGCACCATACCTGAAGTTAAACTGTTCCAAACCAGTTTAAACTACAATCATTGACAAAAGTTGTTGGCCCACCCACCCCCTCCCCCTACTTTAATGTTGGATAGTACAATGTGCCTAAACTCCCTGTGCAGTGCGTTTCAGTTTGTGAGCAAAAGTAAGCAGCAATTGCAGGCATTATTTTTTTTGCATGCTACGCAACATTGCAAAGGGGGAGAGGGGAAATTACTTATTAACTTTTTTATGTTACAAGTGAGAAAAATAGCAACTGCGCCAAGATTTTGTCACTGATTGTAGTCTAAGCTGGGTTTTAAAACCCCCCTCAAAATCAGTTTTGAAACCAGTTGAAACTAGTTATTAATTTCTGCATCCTGCAGGGATGCAGCTAAGAAAACACTAAGCCGGCTCATAAGCAAGCCCAGCTGGCTTTCCTGGCCTTGGCAGCTTAAAAGTTTACCAAGTGGAGGGGGACAGGGGGCAGGAGACCGTGAGAAAAGGGGCGGGAAGCAGGAGAAGAGAGGGCGGGATGTGGGATTCCTAAGGTGGCAGGAACCAGGAGAAAACGAGTAAAATTTTGCAATGTTTTGTTATATTTCGCAATAGATAGGGGACAAAGAGAAGGGCACCACTACGGAAAGGGGCAGAAGCAGCAGTAAAAGGTACGGGAAGCAAGAGTAAGAGGTACGGGAGGCGGGAGGGTCAGACCCCCCATGTCCTCACCCACTACCTAAGTCTTTGTTTTGCTATAAGAGCTTAATGTGATCACTAACCAGTGGTACAAACCTTACCTTTATACATTTTATGGAATTTTGATTCATCAAAAGGAGTCTAAAAGTTAACATAATGATAATTAATAGATATTACAGGGTAGATAATGACTATTTTTTTAAAAAAAAAAACAAAATAAAAACTTATTCAGTAATAGAATTCTTAAATTATAAGTATTAATTTATTGTATTTTCATTTTTAGCATTTTTAGGATTTTTAAAATTATTTAATGTATTTTCATGGTGAACCTGTGAACTAGCTTTTAGCTAAGTGTTCTAACCATGTAAAATAAACTTATCTATCTATCTAATTTAAAAGTGTACAACCTTTTTGTTAGATTACATTTTTGGCTCATGACTGCAAGTCAAATATTATTAATACATCACACACTCAACCTTTTAATACTGTGCGGTTAATACTGTGCATAATAATTCTATAATACTTACAGTGTACTGCTGAAAATGTGGCTTTGGTTGTGAACTGAAAATAAGTTATGTAGTGATTGCTATTAATAATTCACTTATTTAAATATCGAACTTAAGGAATTAACTGGCTAATAAAATATTATATGCAATACCAGTATTTATTTTGTGATTTACTTTTAATTACCAGTTTTAAGCTTAGACCAAAATAACTTTCAATAAAAAATAACATTTACATTTTAATAAAACAATTTAGTGTGTAGTGCTGTGTGCATAATGGCTAGAATCATAGGCAAGCAATGTGTGCAGAGAGCTATGTGGTTCCTATCATACAGTCAAGTATTATAGGCATGTAATGTGTGCAGGGAGCTATGTAGCTGTAGCCTTTTGCACACATTGCAGGCCTATCATACTAGTATAGGCATGCAATGTGTGCAGAAAGCTATGTAGCTGTAGGCCTCTTCATACAATGCAGGCCATTATATGATACCCACAAATAATAATTGGCCGCATTCTTAGGCTCTTAATCCACAAGGCTACAAAATTAAAAGGGTTAAGGCAGTTTCCTTACTTGTAAGGATTAATTTTTCTTGTTTTTTTTATGAATAAACATACAACACCATGTGTTAAAAATACACTAATTTCACTTACTTATTGGGGATTTTAGAAAAAGATTCTCTAACCATCTTTTCAAGATTATCAAGAGACTCTGAAAAATACACACAGTGTGATCAAAAATAATGGCTGCAGATTGAAGTAACCAACCATTAGCAGCAAATCAAAGTGAAAGGAGAACATCAAAGGCTTATTTGTCTTATTATAAAGAGATAAGTATAAGAAAACATTTTTATAGAATAAGCATTATGAGAACCATTTTCTCCCTTAATCCTGGCATAGATATCTAAGGTCCACCAAGTCCTGTAAGGCTTTGAGGGGGGCATGGTGGCCTAATAGTTAGTGCACTGGACTCCGGATCGAGTGGTCCAAGTTTGAAACCTGGGCCCGGTTGCATAAAAGTACTTAAGATTACTTGAGATTTTCTGCAGCCATTCCCTGTGCTCTGAGAGGTTTTCTCCCGTGCTTATAATGATAAATCGGGAGAAAATGTACTGAAGAGCACTGAAGAAACCAAAACGTTTTGAAAACATTCACCGGAACACAGAGAGCTGATGCAGAAAATCGCCCGTAATCTTAAGTATTTTTATGCAACCGGGCCCTGGCCAGGGTCACTGTGTTGTGTTCTTGGGTAAGCTCTCACACTTAACCCTCACAGTGCCTCTCTCCACCCAGGTGTATAATGGATACTGGTGAATTTAATGAGGCTAGGGGGTAACCCTGCAATGGACTAGCATCTAATCCAAGGGGGAATAGTAGTTGCTTCATGCTACTGAAACAGTGATCAGCTCTGGAAACAAAGATCACATTGGCCTGATGCAGACTTTACCTTTTCTTACCCGTAAGACTATGAAACTAACATGAAAGACTTTTGATAAACTTGTTGCAATACAATTTGCAATAAACTTCAGTCTTACCTCTTGAAATCACAGCCAGTGTCATGTATTGAGCAGAGTACATTCTCTTCTGAAAATCTCTCAAAGATTTATTCACATCTATACACTGTTATTTTAAAACAGAAATTATCTTGTTAATTTCATTATACATGTACCTTTGAACCATTTAGATAAGTTCAAATCCACACTAATTTAATGAAAGGTCAGCATTTGAGAACAACAGCTTCCATAAATGTCAGACTGTTAACTAGTACATGTAATTTTTGGTTGACTCATACATGTAAATTGACAAAGTTATTAGTTTCTGAAGAAACTGTTGTACTGTATCGGGGGGCAAGTGAATTGTTGATTTTCGACTGGAGGTTGATAAATGGAAACAAACCAACAAATGTTATAAAAACTGACATTTTGAGTATGTTAGGAATGTTTCAGCAGTCTGAGCAAAAACAATGCTTGAGAAATCGATCTACACAAGGAATTACTTGATTGACAGTAAGTTACGCATGCTCTATGTTTAATATTAAGCTTATTGCATTTTCCCATGCGACACTTTTCAATGGGCGCAATTCTGTAATGAACAATATTTCAAGAAGGTGCTGACAGACTGTTGGCAGTCAGTCTGCAGGCAACTGGCCAATGTGGAGATGATGCATTAAATGTTTTACCTTCAAACAATCAACAGTCAGTGACTTGCTGAAGCTGTACTGGTCACTTTTAAACACTAAGCACAGAGCTGCAAACATTGCACTTACCTTGTCTTTAGGAATTTTCTGTAGTGTTTCTTCATTCCCTAACATTAATTTTTAGACAAAAGGTTAGATATCATATTACCTGGTTTTTAAAGTATTCAAATATTAAAAAGATCATTTTTACTGTATATAGTACATTGTTGTTAATTTTTACACACAAGTATTTTGCTAAATTTTTTTGATACAGAATGATCAGAATTGACAACTGGGTAAACACTTGCTCACATCTGGCCAATTGGAAAGTAAAGTTCCATGGGCTCATAACATGAAACTTACCCCAAAGAAATTTTCCAAATGGATGTCCTTTTTCAGTCAATAAAGCAAGAAGTTGCATCTTCCTCACAGAGTCACTCTGATAACTCATTCTAAATTCTAGAAAACAAAATGGATAGCCATGCATGTAATCAAATACTGACAGAAACTTAGGTCATGGAAGACTTATTGGTCATTAAGCTACCGGTAATTATTTATTTATAAATTTGTTTTTTATTATTCATGTATTAATTTACTTGGTTTCAATTAGCATTGCTTGCTTGAGGCCTAACCTGCTCCACAATACTGAGGGTAAATAAAGTTTCATTCATTCACGTAAGAGATAACTCTAATGAGGGTGTTGTTGGGAAAATTTTTTATCAATGATGGTTTTAGCATTTCTTCAAGTGAATTGGAGCTCAAAGAATGATTTGAATCTGAATCTGATTCGTGCTTTTTGAAACACAAGTTTCCTCCAGTTCAACATCATTTTTAGGTTGGTACATGTATAAGCAAGGATAATGTGCTTTCTTTATAAGGTAAAAGAGCAAATTAACTAATTAACAATTAGACTATGAACCCAAGTTTTCTATGAGCGAATAGTCAACGAGGCGCAGCCAAATTCACTATGGCTCATAAAAAAGAAGGGTGAGTAGTCTACTTGTTTTAGTAGAAACTCTAAAGGATTGTAGTCTAAAACTTACAAACTTATGCCCTTTGAAGCCAAAAATAAAGAAAAATGGTCTTTTTAATTAAAGAGCAAAGCACGTGTGATTGTGTTCTATCAGCGATTATATAATAACCTGAATTCTACACACATTTTGATTGGTTCTTACTTATGATCTATTAGAGTACAGACACATAAATGACGTCACGCGGTGGTGTGACTCGCGCGCGTGATCAGAGTTCATAGTCCAAATCAGAGTTTTATTATATAAAACAAATAGATTCAATTTTGCCGTGGGTCTGTTCAGTTATACATGTAGATCACAGAAGACGTCAAAATGTGGTAAGAACAACAGTGACCCACTCGCCTAGCGGCTTGTGGGCCACTTTTTTTTGTTCTTACCACATTTTGACGTCATCTGTGATCTATAACTGAACAGACGCACGGCAAAATGGAATCTATTTGTTAAATAGAGAACAGTGGGATAAACCAATCAGATTCACAGATTTTCAATAGAACACGGATGAGTTTCTTCTAATAACTATTACCTAGCAATATTAATAAAAGTAATTGATCCATACCACTTTCCACTGCCTGTATTTCTCTGTCGACACTGTCTTCTTTAAGGAGAGGGGAAATAAAGAACTGGGCAAACCTGTACATAGTTTTAGAACAAGAAGAAAATATAACTGTCAGTAGTTTATTAATCGCTAATCCCCTCCAAATACACATGAAAGGAAATAACTGTTCAAAAGTGAATTTTTATCAATGGAAAAGAGAAATGCTAATCTACAAAATAAAATAATTATGTACAGCAGAGTAGACATTATTTTAACGATTTTAATTTATAATTATTTGTAATAAATTTATGATCATTGTTGAACCTGTCTAAAGTCTCCCTGAAGTACTTTCGTCGAACATCAAAGACAAAGCTGGTCTGAAATAGAAATTATTAAAATACATTACAATACATAACTTGATTTCATATAATTTATCTTAGTATGTACCATACAAATGAATAGTGCTTTTGGTTAACTTGGAGGTGGTTAGCAAAGTACTATTCACCTCCAAGCAGCTAAATAGAAACAAACTGCCTTCGCGTGTCATTTTATTTACCAAAAGTGACGTTTTGGTCCGTTAGTTATTCAACTTGTGTGGTATATATATATACTAATTAAAACAATTATTCACTTCAGTGTCGGTGAATGTGGTGGATATTTATCTTGCCACAACCTCCACTTTGGTGAATAACAAATTATTGTTAATTAGTTAATTACTGGTGTGTAGTTTCATGGTAAATTTGGCATTCCCATAGGGGCAAGTCAAAATACAATTATATGACAGGTTTAAAATGTACAGTGATACTACACACTAAAAAATGTCCAAGATTTATTATCCAGCCCATTTTCCTTTTTGAATCCTTTGCATTTCTCACTGCCCATCAATGCCTCACCCAGTGCCCAGATGCGATAGCCACTAACACTAAACCGCACGCTACAGTTTCGCGCACATTTACAACCCTCAAAAATAAACACAAACAAGTTTCCATTTTATACAAATCAGATAAGATCAAAAGACCGGGGGCACTTTTAGTGTCAACTACCCCTAGTTTAAAACAATGTATCACACTACTTACAATACAATTTTACAGTTTTGTAATAACTGTAGACCAAATGAGCTTTTGTACGTAACATACCCTTTCACAATCTGTTGAAGCATTATCAGATCCACCATGCTTCTTAATAAATGCATCAAAGGCGTTTTCATCAGGATATTTTTCACTGCCCATAAAAACCACTGAAAAAAGTAGAGTAATCTGGTTTGTTTCAAATTTCAAATATTAGGTTGTTTAGCACAGGTTTGAAAGAATTCAAATAACTCTTTTGTAAAAGGTTAAAAAGTTTTCTGTTACAGCTTACAACCATCATATGCAACATTTGAACAACAAAAATGCTAACAAACAGCCAAAGTGAATGACAGAGTGGTTGAGAGTAGACTTGGCTCTAGTATTTGAATCAACCATGTTTTTCTCAAAATCTGCATGCATGACCCTACCTTAATTTTCAGAAGTTAGACCTTGGCTCTGATAAACATGCATGCAACATAAATGAAATTCTCAGTGTACATATACAGTAAGACAGATTTTGAGCTATTTTTAAAATAGGCATACCACATAATTTTTTTGAGAAAAATCTCTACTATAGACCCAATGTAGCAAAGTAACAGGATTCTTTGTTGTGAATGCAAAGTATTCTATACATAAATTATTAATATAATTATTAACCGCCGCCTAGTTAGCTCAAATGGTAGAGCGCCGGACTGCTGTGCGGGAGGTCGTGCATGGCTCGAACCCCAGACCGGACCAACACTCAGGGTCTTAAAATAACTGAGGAGAATGTGCTGCCTTTGTAATTACATCTGCAAATGGTTAGACATTATAGTCTTCTTGAAAAAGGACGATAAACCATAGGTCCCGTCTCCTGTATCTTCAGTCTTATAACAGGGGACGTTAAAGAACCCACACACTATTCGCAAAGAGTAGGGCACGAAGTTCCCGGTGTTGTGGTCTGGCCTTTGTGTAGAAAATTACAGTATGTGCTATATAAATTGAATATCATTATAATATTTTATACTACAGTGGAATCCTGATTCCTGGAACCTCCAAGGGAAACAAAAGTTGGTTTGGAAAATCAGGAGTAACACTGCAGTGTGAAAGCGAGTGAAGCAAATCCAAGTGAATCAACATTTGGTTGGAGTTATCTGGAGGTTTGGGAAATTGAGAGTTATCTACAAGATGTTTAAGAAATTTGAGAAATTAGGATTCCTCTGTATTCAGCTCTTACTGTGCTCTAAGAAGTGAGCTAATCCTGGAATGTTGTCTGGATCAGAAAAACTACCAGCACCAATACAAAGAGCTGCAGCAGACTGAAAAAATGACATGGAAATCAAATAATGAGATACTTTTAGTGTACAGTGTACATTAACATCATTTATTTCCTGTATGCAAATTGCATTTTCTTGGGTTTTGTTTTCATCATTGTTTTGAATTTGTTGATTCATTACACTTGGTAATAGCGTACACTGTACATGATGCTTTTGGGTCTGTCATTATGGGTTGTTCCATTCAGGAATGTATGAAAGCTGAAATGTATTTTGATATTTTAATTTTTTTTTTAAAAATAAAAGAGAGAAGCCCCCTGGGAGCATTTGTGACCAAATGTTAAGGTGGAGGGGAACGAAAAAGGGGGTGTGGCCCCCTCAGCTCCCCTTTAGATCCACCCAGGGATGTTGAACACAATTAAAACATGAGAAAAAAGACAAATTTTCACCCAACAGTCTTGACAGACAAGGTCAGCACACCAACCAATAGACCACGCCATGCCTTCCAGAAATTCAAATTTTAAACTTACTAGCTTTGTATCTTTTGGTTTTCTTAATCTCTCGCTATCATTCTCTTGGTCCGCATCAGGATCCTCACTTACGACGCCATCAATATCATCCTCTCCATCATCATCATTATCATTGTCATCATCGTCGTCATTGTCACTTTCTTCGTCAAGGTCTTCACTATACCTATCTTCATCATCTGTTGTCGACATATCGCTGTCATGGTGTGTGCGATGAGTGACTGAATTTGTATCTGATATTAACAGTGCCGTTAAACCATTTTCTAAGTGGATGACCCTAAAGTTAGAAAAAATTAAATAATTTACATTTTTTTTGACGGAGCACAATACATTGTTAGAATTTAAATGTTAGTTCAAGGAATTTTGTTTGTGGTCAGTGTACAAGTAAAGGGATTAAGGGGTTCAGTATTCCAGGCCAAAAAAATCTGGGCTCCATGGCTCTGAATCCCCAAAAGCAGGTCTACAGGCCCTGTGGGAAGCATTCTAAGGGCTCTAAGCAGCAAAACGATGGGGCTACAGGCTCCATGGAGAAAATTTTAGGGATGGTGATCCCTTTATCCACGTATTAGTTGACCTTTCACGACCTTAAAATCACTAGACTGTTCACAGTCCCCTATTTTTTAAGTGAAGTCGTAGAGACTGATCGTTCAGTCCGACGGGCGCCATCTTGGTTCAAACGAACGCGAGCAAAAACTGCAAGATATTGGCGGCCAATCGGACTGAACGATCAATCTCTACGACTTCACGTTTAAGTTCATATGAGGATTAGGTTCCTCCCTGCTGACACCCTTTTGCTTTTCTTTTCTCTTATTGCAACAGAGTTATTATAAATAAATAAATAAATAAATAAATAAATAAATAAATAAACTCCCCTTGATAAGAAACCCTAATTTTTAAATGATAAAAAACCTTATTAAAAAATAAATGTCGTTTAGGACGTACAACGCGGAAGCCATTGTATTGACACATTGCTGATATCAAAACATCCTGGTTTTCGCCTAGAAAAAGTCTGCTCTTGTCCAAGTAAGGTTAGTGAACAAAATTAAACTTACAAAGGAAGGGATCAATTTACCCGCTAATACTGACAAATTACAGTGTTTTCAACGACACACTTGATTAAACTTGACCATTCTCTTAAAATTTATACAATAAACTGTAGCTATGGCGCAAAAGGAAAAGATAAATGAATGAAAGGACACTTTTTATACCTGTACTCTCTGGGGTCATTCGGCGACTTTACAATCTCCGCCATGTTGTTTTGTGGCGGTACACACTTCATGTACGGAAACGCAAAGGTCCATTAAGATAGGTCTGCAGCGCGTATACATTATAAGTTCTTATCGAAAGTTTACAGCTAGCGATTGATATCAGTGCTTTCCCATAACTATGTTCCCATGCTCGGCTGGTGTTTTCATATTTTATTAGTCGTAGCATCAGGAGAAGGAGATGGCGCGGGGAGTCAAATAGCAATATATCGTCAGCAAATTACATTTACAACCCAATAGATTATTTTATTTTTAAGCTTAAAAATTGTATGTATACATCTCTGTTTTTCTCTCTGCTAAGAAAATTAAATTACTTTTCAACTAGTTAGGAAAATTTGCGACATTTCGGTAACTTCAAGTAAACGTTCAAATAGTTTTGTTTGTTTCTTCCATGTTTCACAATCATGGTAGTAAAGAGGACGCCAAAAACACGTTCAGTCAAAGAAAATAATAAAAAAATATCTTGATATTTTCCCCGGTTTATGATATTTCGTGTATTTACGGGTGACGGCCAAAAAGTCACAATTCACGGCAAAATTAAAAACAAACGGACCATTCCTCGTTTCATGGATGGTATTATAGTTAAATAATCACGGATCACGGCTATTGAGCGATCACGTTTTACAAGAAAACTCCGTCTTTCCACATTTCATGCCAAGCAAATAAATCGCAACTTACGAAATATGCGCTATACTACCCTACGCTCAATCAAGAATTTAAGAAATCAGAGGTGCAAGCAACAAGAGAATTAAATTCAGTGAATAAATATTAATACTCTCGGACACATGACAAATATTTTTATGCAAATAATTTAAAGGGTTTAATTTCAAACCAATCAATTCACGATTGCGAATGTTGCCGAAGGAATTGACAAGTAACATTCTGTGGATTATTGCCTGGTTTTTCGTAATCGGGACCTCACGAAAATTCAAAAACTACAAAGTATGTCCCAAGCGTTGTAAGGAAAATGGAGACTCAGTCTTCTGCTTTCAAGCTGAGTTTTTTTTCATGGCAGTTCACATAAGCCTCGTTTACCGTTGGCCGGTGGATTCGTGGCAGCCGGGTGCGGAGAACATTGTGGCTTTAATTTCTCCACTCCGAAGACAACAGCAAAGGAATACCACCACGTCTCTGTAAAACATCATTGATTTCACGCCGCTTGGAGTTATCTGCGGTTAGGAATGTTTCTTCTCCTTGGTTGCCCCATGTGACGTGTCAGACAGGATCTTCTAGTCTGTCGAAGATGAGGACGAAACCACACCGCGGCACTTAGGACTTTGTTTTGCGTTCGAGCCTGGAGGTAGTTCAACGGCGGATGGCTGGCCCAAGTACTTGACAAACTCTCCATTGCAGTATTTCACGCTACTTGTCTTCCCACTTGCCGACTCCATTGATTGTTTTGCTATTCCATCAGGTTGTTTTGCAGTAGCGTCAAAATCAACTGGTGATGCCACCAGCCATGAGTATGACGGGACCACCCTTGATGGAGAGAGGTCATCTTCACGACTTGTAGCCCTTGATTTATCTGCATTGGCTGCTGAATCAGATTCCCCTTGAGCTTTTGCGTCCTCTGCCATTTCAGGCCGGTTAACGTGTCCGTAATGTGCTTTAGAACAAAACGAGCCCATTATTTCATCCACCGAATAAATTCCAAACAATTCGTTTTTTTTCAATTGAAATCTGTATGATCTGATTTTCAGGTTTTTCAGCGATAAATGACTAATTAGTGACATTAATTAGTAAATTTAATACTGGCCAGTTAAATAAAGAAAAAGCTAATCAGTCATAATTGCAATAATTAAATGTCGGTAAGTGGAATATAGTTAATTACCCAAATAAACAAAAAAGCTCGTTATGTGTATTTGATCTATTTGTCTCGCTTCAGTTTGAGTGGCATGCCTGAGAAGTAGCTTGGTGTAGTTAAGTTCACTGACCTCTATAAACAACATTTGTATTTTTTACATTTTAATTTACAAACAAACCATTAGCAAAGATTTTCAGCGAAAGGAAAGCAAATATGATAGCCTTTCCTAACCATCATGAACCTTTGACTAACCGTTTACCGTTTACTAATTAATGCCGTTAATTAATTGCTTGATGATGCCGGTAACTTGAAAGGTGAAGTGTAAGAGATTCTGAAAAAAAAAACCGGTTGATTTTTCCAAGGGAGGGAGGGAGGGGCATTCATCAGCAACATATTTGCAGTTCGCAGGATCCCGAGGTAGCAGATTTTTTTTCACGACTAATGTGCCTCGATTTGATAGCGAGTTTGTACAAGTGACTACTACAATCACGTTTCCTATTGGCCAGTACGCGGGACTTAACACTAGAGTCACACCTTGGGCGCTTTCCATTCGACCAAAAATTCCGGAAATTTCGGAACAAGGACGAATGGTACAGAAATTTCCTGGGAAAGTTTCCAGAAAATCCGGAAAGTGTTGACTTTCCGAAATGCGAACCAATCAACCGAAAACCTCGGAAATTCCAGAAGCAAAATCAAATGGAACTGAAAGTTCCCGGAAATTGTTTTCGAAAATTTGGGTCTACCTTGCGAGGTTGTCCTCTTTTCCGGAAATTTTGGAAAAAGCTACCATTTTACACTCAGCCTAAGTTCCTTCGGCAGAAAATTCAGCGATTTGTGCAGCTGAAAGCAGCTACATGTGTTGAGGAAGCATTCTTGAAACTCCAAATAAAAAATTTAGGTGAACTCGGTTGTTTTTCGTTTTTGGCTTTTGCAGGCGGCAGCAAACTGAAATGTACAAATATTTATAACGCGCGTGCAGGCTACGCCATTGTTTTGCTCATTAAACTTTTTGGGTTGGGGACGTTTTCGTTGCTTGTAGTGTGCCTTTTGAAAGGTCCCTGTATTTGTCGCCACGATGTCACTCATGGCGTTTATATTGAGTGCTCGGAATGCTTTTTATTTGCAAAATTATCGAGTTATATGTGCAGGAAACCGGCCACAGTGCATTATTTTAATGCACCGTAGAAATTTCCATATTAGACGCACTTCCTGACCATATGCAAATTTTGTTTTGTCTTCCGTGCAGTCAACCGGAAAAGTTGGAAAATGCTGTTCCATTTGCCGCTGGAATTTTCCGGAAACTCAAACCAGAATTTTTGGTCGAATGGAAAGCGCCCCTTGTTTACCATTTGCACGGGAAAGCCGGTTGGTTCATGGTCTGGGCAAATGGCACACAAAAACCCCGAACGGAAATTCCTTTTAGATTTAGCGATTTCCGAACGGAGCTCCTGGAACTTCCCGGGGGGGGGGGGTACTCCCATATGTGGCCTATATAGGTATGTGCCGCCCGATAGGGTATGGTTTTTGAGGTTCTCGGTCCTTAAATAGGGTATCATTTTTGCTCCTTTTGGCAATGTGTTCCCGCTGTGATCCTTAGATAGGGTACCTAAATTCTATTAGCTAAAATAAACGCCCAGCTAAACGAGAAAAAGATATCTGAAAACTGAATTTTCAGTTCAGGTATTAGAAAAGTGATTTTATAAAGATTTGTGTCTTGCCGTGCGCGGTTAGCCGTTATTTGGGTCGTCACGGAATGTTTCTCCTCCCCTTGAATAGGGTGTCATTTTTCCGTTTTGGGCCTTAAAAAGGGTATCAATTTTCGCTTTCTTTATCCTTAAATAGGGTCAGGGTTTAAGAACCTTGGCGGCACACCCCTATCCGAAATTTATGGGAGTACCCCCCCCCCCGGGTGGAACTTACACTTGCATGTGCTTCTACAACTCGATAGAAACATGCTTCCTATTTCTTAAATAAATACAATTATTCGCCGACTGCGAAGTGAATATTCACCGAAGTCAAGGAAGTCGAAGAAGGAATTTCAGATGTATGTTGAACATAGTTTTCATTCAGACAGCATCCGTGGCCCGAGCTCTTCTGCATTTAATCATATGCAGTGTGGAACCACAAAAGCCACTTTCTAGGGGAGGTGTTTGGAATGTCACGTGCGACACATGATGAACTCATATTCATGAGCTCAAGAATGAGGTGTAAACAACCAAACTTCCATACACCTCCCCTAGAAAGTGGCTGATTTACTGAGGACGATTTCGCAGTCCTCTTTCAGATTCTTAGAGCATAGCAACTTCTTTTTAAGTCATTGCATTGCCTGGATTTATTGAACCATTAAAAATTTCTTCCACAGCTTCACTCATTCCTGCCAACTTTGCAGTAAAATGATGAAAAAGGAAAAAGAAATATTACGAAATCCCAGTACGTACTTTCGGGATCTTTAATCCATTGTAAAGCTTATTTGCAACGCATATTGGTTGTCTTGGTCGGCGTATCAAAAACGAAAAAAATAACCTGCTTTAACCCCAGTGCGTCTTTTCGGAACCTTTTTCCTATTTAGTATTTCTTTTCCTTCAGTTCACCTACATCAAATCAAAACAACGAAGAAAAGCATGTTTCTTATTGTTTTACGCCACAATTGATACCTCGCCCATGTGAAAAATAAGCCGGTTATTTTTAGGCACCTCGGGGATATGTAAAAAAACACCATTACATATAATTGCGAAAAAGTGTGAGATAGAACTAATCACTTTTGGGTTAATCAGGTCTTGGAAAAGGACTAATAAATGCGTTCTTCTATGGCAAGATGCGGTAACGCGGCAAACGTTGGTTAATTACAATAAATATATTTTGGTTTTCAGTAATGCTCAAATTTCCAAAGTTACCATATGACATAAAATAGCCCTAAAAGATTGACAGGTGTCAATCATAAAGAAAATGACCAATTAGAGCACGCTATGCTCTTTGCCTCCACCTCACCCCTTTCATCGCTTTACTACTCCAGATACTTTGCTATTCTGACATTCATTCTTAGTCCGTATCGAGTCAAGTCACGTTACGACATACAACGAACCATGGTAAGAACATTTATAGAATGTAGCACGTTTTAGTAGAGTCTTCCCTTACCACGATCGTATTTTTACCAATCCTTTAACGTATAATAAATTATAGGGGAAATGTGAACATATTGTAGGTAGATCTAGAGAGGCCAGCTTCTTGCGGCTGAACGAAATAATGGAACAAAGTTCTAACAATAATCAGGGGCACCCAACAGACCGTTTCGGTGAATATCTGTTCGGTAGACCTATACTATAATCGCCTACGTTTTTCGGATTAAAGTGTGATGAAAAACTGGAGAATTCTACAGCTCAAACTTCCGTGACATGGGGAAAGTAATGCCTGCTATTTTCGGAGAGAGAAAAATGTCGTTTTGGACACCAAGGCCAGATACGATTTTCGAGAAGGCAAAAGTGGCTCGTAAATTCGAGTAATAATATTTTGTTGCCTAAAATTTACTTAAGTTTGAAAGTTCAGTTAGCATATCCGAAACGAGACACTTTCTTAGATCTTAGCGTTTAAAAATAAGGCTTTAAAACGAACAAAAAGGACACTAAAAACGTAAAAACGGTGTTCCAACACTTATGGTAAAATTTTCTCGTTGGATGCCCCTGAATAATTATGACATTCCATGGTTCTTTTTCCTTTCTTTTCACCCTCGATGCATGATTCCTTCGATGTGTGTAATAACACTTGTATCAATAGGTTTGACAAAAAAATGAACTTGTCATTTAAATTAGAAGCCAATCTTTTGTTTGAAAAAAAAAATCGCTCTCATAGAGATAAAACAGAGCTAAAAGGAATGCAATTTTCAAGGGTTCAAAATAAGCTACAAAGCTAGCAAAAAATAATTTGTAGGAAAGGTTAAGGGAATTTACCCACTAAAACAGTCTTTTTAACGACCCACTTGAATTGAAATTGACCATTCTATAAAAATTACTACCATAACTACAATTATGGAGTAAATGAAATAGATAAATGAATGAAAAAACGCTAGTTTTAACTTGTACTCTTTGGGGTCATTTGATGTGTGTATCACCAGGTGTGACAAAAAAAAAATGAACTTATCATTTAAATTAAAAGCTCATCTTTTGTCTGGACTCGTTCTCATAGAGATGAAAAAGAGCGAAAAGAAATGCAATTTTCAAGGGTTCAAATATAAGCTACAAAATAAGATGAAAATAATTTGAAAGATCAAGGGAATTTAACCACTAAAACAGTCTTTTCAACGACCCACTTGATTGAAATTGACCATTTTATAAAAATTTATACCATAACTGTTACTATGGAATAAAAGAAAAAGATAAATGAATGAAAGACGCCAGTTTTTTCCTGTACTCTCTGTGGTCATTCGATGTGTGTATCAATAGGTTTTACAAGAAAATGAACTTGTCATTTAAATTTGTTTGGAAAAATCTTTCTCATAGAAATGAAATAGAGCTAAAAGAAATGCAATTTTCAAGGGTTCAAAATACCTGAACTACCAAATAAGTTAAAAATAATTTGTAGAAAAGATTCAGGGAATTTACCCACTAAAACAGCCTTTGTGATGACTGTTCAAAATGAGTTACAAAAGAAAATAAAAATAATTTGTAGAAAAGATCCAGGGAATTTACCCACTAAAACAGTCTTTGTAACGACTGTTCAAATGAGCTACAAAAGAAAATAAAAATTTAAGTGGTCACGTGACTGACCACGCCCTAAAATGTATGTATCGTGATCAGTTAAGTTACGAGATGTAAACGTACTAGAAATCTATCGGTTTTTCTCTCAAAACCTTTACTTCACCTTGCCGTAAGTCGTTCTAAACGGGGATTCTGAAAAACGTTTAATGTTTCTTCGTTATTTCTTATTTTTACCTAGTCCCAGTCCCTCTCCAAAAGAAAGACGTTGTAATTAAGACAAAATAAATAAATTTGTAAATCCCCGTTTAGATCACTAAACTTGGTGGTAACATCCATTCCTAGAAATCAAAATTAGTCAATCATTATATCTGCAAGTTCTCGTAAATTTGGGTTGAAATTTAAATCAACAATTGGGTGTGGTATGTCACGTGACCAAGCAGCAAAGTTCATTAATCCGAAAATGAAATATTTTATAAAAATACTTCATCCTATGCAATTTTTTAAGCGGTAGCTCCAATATATTTTAAATTAGACCACCCCCTCCAAAAATTAGTGGGACTCTTTCCTTAATTCAGTTGAGTCTACTAATTTGTTCGCCAGTTTCACGCAGGAAGAATCAGTGACCCTCTTGGTGATTTATTATTTATAACAAGAAGCTTGAGAAGCTTGAGAAGCTTAAAATCGGGCGCTTAATTATTAGCTATCTGTTTTGACTTGAAAGGCAGGGTACAGTACAGTAAAAATCACTGCAAAAACAGTCACTTAAACCTATTCAGGCCGGGGGGGGGGGGGCTTTTGAGGCCCTCGCTGACTTTTGACGCTTATAACTTTTTCAAGATTCAACCAAACGCTGCCAAACTTTGCGCGTTTATCGAAAATTTATCTCGCAATAATTTGGTAGGATTAGTTATTGTGCCAGTGACTTGAAATCACCATGGCAACGTCATTTTGACAGGCTTGTTTTCCCAAATTTGAATTTTTCGTGTTTCTATTCAATAATGAAAATCTAGAATGTTTTCAAGATTGCATTATTACTTAATGACATAAATGGTCTCAATTTATAAAAATATATTTCGCACAATACAAATAAACGATTGAACTAGACGTCTAGAAAATATAAATTTGTAACACTTAGCAAAGTGCAGCCTTTTAATAAAGGCGGGGTTTTACCTGAAGACCAAGTTTTCCAACGCTTTAGGTGGCTGACGCATTTCAGTATTTTCCAGTCCTTACACTTTAATGGAACAGTATACAACTCCTAATCAGGTACTATTGTCAAGAAAATGATCACAACTTATTGACCAATGATTAGGTATTTGTTTCATATCATTACTGTAATAGAAACTGGTGAAGAATAGTAGTACTGACCCAACGTATAAGGGCTGGAAAACACTGAAAACCATTTCAGCCGCGTTTCAAGGAATCCAAAAAAGCTTTACTTATCCCATATATATCTGTTTTGCAGTATTTTGTTAATTTTTGAACGATTTTGGGGGATGTCTGGGAGGCGATAGTTTTTCTCAAAGGATTAGTAAAATGTAGACAAATAAGAAATATTGAAGATTTAATGTGATTTTAAAATTTGAATTTGAAGTTAAAAATTGGTGGACGGACACCAAACAGTCTCCTGACAACCCGGAGTGCTCTTGCGAGGGGGTCAACTGTTTGAAGGTGTTTCCATTCTTTTCTTCAATCCCTTCTTTAAATCTCTTAAAGTTCCATTCAAATTCAGGTAGAACCCCATCTTAATTTTTGTTCTTGTGAGAAAACAACAGAAGTCAAAGGTTGCGTGATATAACCAAGCATGGATTTTAATTCTCCCTCCCTTTCCATCTCCTTAGCCTTTCACCCCCACCTGTCCCTCCCTTTCTACTCTCATTCAATTTAATGTTTGTTTAAATTTCCTAACCAATTAAGTATCGTACTAATCTGTGCCAAGCAATCAGATAATATCAGAAATTTGCCTTAATTTTGATCTCCCATTCCAAGACCTTGGAGTATAAACCGCTAATAAAACAAAACACACTGATAATAATTCTCTGAGGTTATACACCTTGCAGTATTAACGTACTAACAAACTTGATAACAAGCCCCATGTCGTACTAAGGATTTTTACTGATCAACATAGAAAATGAGTTCACAATGGTTTGTTCCCAAAACGTTTTTTACTGTACAGAGGGTCTGTTTATTGACCTGTAACTTGTATACCGTATTGAAAAATTCAGAACGAACCGACTTCTGCCCGCTACCATACAGCCGTTTACTGGCAGTCTTTGAAAATCCTGAATTTCGTCAAAATGAACCAAAATAAAGTTTTAAAATTTCCTTTATCAATATGGTTCTTATCTTTTTATTCAATTCTATAAACTGCTTTTATGCAGTACTGTCCACAAAGATTTCAATTTCCTCAAAGTTTCGGGACAAATGGATACAAAATATTTCGTGCAGAATGTAATTTGATTAAGCGAATGTTTTCACGTCTATAAATACTTCAAGCAGTGAATGAAAAACCTTTTTGTTTTCATCGATGAGAACCACTTTCAAATATTTATGCATAAAAAATAACAATCAGATCAGAATACAATAATTATTAATGTAAGGTCTGACGCTATTATGTCTCGGCAGAGATACTTCTTTTTTGCAAGTTCAAATGTATGCAAATTTCGTGTGAAATGTAATTCGATTTCATTGTCTTGTTTACAAACTCATTCTCAAGAAAGTTGTATTTTCGTGAATAAAACCAATTGGCCTGTTTTGTTTTCCTGACCATGTTTGTCTGTGATTTTTACCAAACATGTGGTCTTTTTTTCGGAACTTTAAGTTGTACAAAAATTCCTATTTTAAACACAGATGTCACTTCCGGAATTTCTCATCTAAAATTCAATTGGTATTTAATTATAATTATTCGAAGTTTTCATTTTCAAGTCATCTTTTTATTCGATAGCTTTACTGATCTCGTAAAAAATTCATTCAAGTTCACACCAATACTGTACACTGCCAATGTTTTGCTGATGTCTTGAGAAGTGTCTTACTAACGTCACTAGTCAAATCTAAAATATATCCAAACCAAGTTGTGCAAACATTCTAATCTTTGTGACAGGCGACTTTGACGCCCAACTGTGCGGAAATGAAAATCGACATACTTCTTGCTAAATATATAAAAAATAGTTTTAAAGTGGAGTCCGCCTCAAAAAAATGTACCGCCAGATCACACTGCTATTTGTAGAAACCTGCAAAGCGTCTAGTTTCAAAAGTTTCCCACAAAAACATTGCGTGACATCAATGACGTTACCCCTTTTATTTACAAAAATAGCTTCAACTTGTCAAAGCAACTACAGTTTCACAATGGTGATTATTAGTACTTTACCCCTTAAGCTTTTTCCTCTGTCCTCCCGCCGAAGCAAAGAAGAGAACCAGATTGCAGATTAGCCCAAAAGTCGACCCAGTATTCCTACAACGATTTACTGTCAAAACTGAAATGAAACCGATTGGTCCAGGCTATCCCCGTAATTTTTAGCGGACAGGAGACTATCGTCTAGGACGACCAAAGGGTAAACTATAAATCGGCAACGCCCGATTAACAAAACATGCCGTTATGACGCCGGAAATCCAGCTCACGCATACTATACCCCGTGACTCACGCAAACCTCCGACTTACGTGCTACTACAGTCATTCCTTTCTAAACATTTTTTTTTGACCACCACCGTACCTTTCTACCCAAAAAACTCATGAAACCGCCCGGTTTTACCTTTCAAAAATTAGAGCGTTCGAAACTAAATAAGATCCGTAATCACAAACAACATACAGCCGTTTACCAGCACTCTTTAAAACTCCTGAAACCCTTCAAAATCAGGCAAAATAAATCTTTGAAATAACCTTTATCAATGTTTCTTATTTTTTATTCAGTTCTATAAAATGCCTTTCATACACTACTGTCAAACAAAAATTTCAATTTCGGAATAACAAATATTTCGTGCACAATGTAATTTGATTAAGCCAATATTATCACGTCTAAAAATACTTCAAGCAATTCAGTGAAAACCCGTTTTTTTTTCGTATCAACGAAAACCACTTTCGAATAATCAATACATAAAAATAACAATAAGATCAAAAGGAAGAAAGGAACCTTTCTAATTATTTGAAGACTTTCAAAGCCGTGATATTATGCATCCAATCCGCGATAAAATTTAATTACAACAAAATCCAAGTTCTCATTTTGAAGTCCATTTTTTTCAGTTGATACCTTTATCCAACTTGTGAAAAATTCCATTCAAGTTCCTATTAATACTGTACATTCCCAATGTTTTGCTCAGGTCTTCAGAAGTGTCTTAATAACCAAATCTAAAATAATTCCAAAACATGCTGTACAAACATTCTACTCTTTGTGACAAACGACTTGACGACCAATTGTTCAGAAATGAAAATCGACACAGTTCTTGCTAAATAAAAAAAAAGTTTTACGGCGGAGTCAGGCTCAAAAAATATACCGCAAGATCACACCCCCATTCATAGTCAGAAACCAGCAAACCATCTAGTTTGCTAAAAAAAACACTGCGTGACATCAATGACGATACCTTTTTCATTTACAAAAATAACTTTAACTTGTCAAAGTAAGTGCAATTTCACAATGGTGAATATCAGTACAGTATGGGGCCCAGTTCTCGGCCGGGTCCAGTTCTCGGCCACTTTGTGTTTAACGCGTTTTTTCACACTCCAGTTGAATTAAAAGAAAAGGGTATTTCCTTCAAACGATAGACTGATTCATGTGCTTTAAGTATCTTGAGTTTGATCGTTCAATTCGATATAGAAAGCTCACACGTCGAGTTTACGCGGAGGTAGGTGAATTTGCATTCCCGAAAAATTTGTTTGTTTACGGCTCCTTAAAATTCATGAATGTAGTTAAATTCGTATTTTATCCAAAAGCCCCCACCATACGAGCTAATTTTTGGCATGTGAAACGTAGAATAATTCAGCTTTCTGCTTTAGTTAACTTTTCGTTGAACCGTTGTATTTTTTGGTCTTAATTTACTTCGAAAGTTTTTCTTGCGACGTTTGCTTATTTGCCAGTTCTCGGCCACCCTGCTCGCTATCACAGCTTAGCGCTTGGTTTTTAATATAATTTCATCTGCTGCTGCCAGAATGAAAGAAATAAATGTTTTAAAAATAAAGTTCAATCTTATCTCTAAGTTTTGAGCTGACTCTTGTCTTGTCTATTATTTCTACAACACCTAAATCTTTCAAGACCTTTTCACTGCAAAATAAACCATCTAAATGCACGGGTCACACAATGCGTTGCTAGAACCTGCACATAGGCAACTAGGCGCGTTAAAATCCTTCTTTTCTAAAGTAAAACAAAGCCTCATAAAAATAATTTGGGATCGATATAACATAAATAGGTTTACAGAGTGATTTTATGACTGTGAAAATTAATTGAGCATTTTTTTTACAGATAATTACGCACAAGCTTTTTAGTGGCCGAGAACTGGGCCAAGGTGGCCGAGAACTGGGCCCACAAATGGAGCTTTTATTTTTATTATTGCTCGGGCAAATTAATTTTTGACCGGTCGATAGCTTTACACCAAAAAGCTGAATAATGTAGCTAGCTCTGGGAGAAATTTCAAGTTCCTGCGGTTCTTCTGAGGTAAGAAATACTAGTTTACGTCAAAAGTGGCCGAGAACTGGGCCCCATACTGTACTTTGCCCCGTAAGCTTTTTTCTCTGTCCTTCCGCCGAAGCAAAAAAACACAACCTGATTACACATTAACCCAAAAGTCGACCAAGTGTGCCTGCAACGATTTCCTGTCAAAACTAAAATGAAAACCATTGCGGTATGCGTCACCCGTAGCGGTTTTGTAGCAACCCCAAGCTATCCCCGTCTTTTTGGCCGCGCCAGGAGACTATGCTCTAGGACGACTAAAGGGTAAACTATAAATCGGCCACGCCCGATTAACTAGAAAAACAAACTCCTGACATCACTATTTTCACCTTGGGTCAGATTTGAATGATTTTTCAGGCTGAAGCTTTAAAAAAATATATCTTTGTTGAAACTAGGTGCCATTATTTTCATTACATGTACATTTTAAACACAATGCAGCCAAACTTTTTCCGAGTGTTGCCGGGAATTTATCGGAAGCCATACATAGGAGATCGGATTTATCCGTGGTCCATCGAAATACGATCGATGATTAAACGATTGTCACGAAAATACTTCGGACATGTCAACAAACCATCGACTGGGGCGTCCGCGTCCCATCGGCATTACGTCGGCTTTCCGAATTACGTACTCGCTTACTTACTTACAACATGCTGACAAAGTGCGTTTAGCTTCTACGAAGTAAGAAGCTGAAACCGCAAAAACGGATGACGTGACATGAGATTACGTGACGCGAAACAAAAACGTGCTGCGTGGATCCCATGTTTTTGTGGGCTGAAACGTTCACTAAAACACGTCACATGGCAAGCATGTATCTCATACCTTCTATCAGTAATGTCACAATCTCACTTCATTTGGTTTTGAATGTTTTCTTATTTCATGGGAGTTGCGTGAATGGGTCATTGATAGCTTGTGCTCTCAGGTTTCGTAGAAAAGAGTGTAATTTTTGATGCTCTTTCGCACTTAGGAAATTTCTTTTGTGAATTATCATTTTCGTTCCCTGTAAGAGAGAGACCCTGGAAACGAGGTTGGAGAATAATTTGTTTCTGATTGACATGTGCTGGAATGCGTTTTAAAGGACAATTCTTATACAACGCCTTCTTGTAAATACGTGTGTAAAGTATTATAATTGGAAGTCAATCTTTTGTTTGCAAAATTGCTCTCATAGAAATGAGACCCTGACAACCATGGGAATGCCATGTTAAGGCTCTACTGGAGTCTGAATGTAGAGAGATCTCTAGTTTTAACACTTTTCCATTTTTTTTCTAAACTGACCAAAAGTTTGCAACTTCTCTAAGAAGTTAAGGATGTTTAAAAGGATGAAAACATTTAAAAAACGATCTTCCTTAACGTTCTGTAATAACTGCATTCTCTCCAATGCCGCCTCATTTTTAGTTCAAAAACCAAGAGAAAAAACTCATTAATAATTCATTAAGAAAATACAAAGGAAATTAATGTTTAATGAGTGTCTTTGTATCTGATAAAGACACGGCAAAATTTATGTCCAATTTTCTTGGCCAAAATAACCCAAAATCTAATTATCAGTGCAAGAATGAAAAGATCTACATCAGAGGTTTTTGAAGCCGTTCAATAAACTCGCAGTTCGCGCTTTATCAAGTCTAAAACACTCAGCTGCGCCTTGTGTTTTAAACTTGATAAAGCACTCCTGGTCGTCTATTAAACATTACTTCAAAAACTCATTAATAATTCATAAGCCCATCAACCTATCAACTGGTCGATAATACGTCACGTGGATCGACTTTATATAGATAAAACCTCTTCCTTATTAGTATGCGGTGTTTAATCAGATATAAAGTCACTGCACGTGATTTATGAATATGAATATTTACATCAACTGAAACAACAAATGGTGGTGAATATTTAATGTTCTTTACACACGCAGTACATTTACTTTTGTACAAAATTAATAGTACAGTTGTTAAATACAGATCCAGAAAAATTATGTACCTTTCACCATTCCCTTTGCACACTTCTTCGACAAATTTAATCAGCCAAAAGTTCAATGACTCAGCCGTCATACTGGCTATGTCAGTGTCCAAGCGTTGTACTTTAGAGTTGTCAGTTCTGAAGACGCAAGGCTCGATTGCTGGACTTCTGTTTTTCCTACCATTCTGCCATTCCCGAAAAATTTTCAAGGAACATTTTGTCACTGCCTGTGTTGACTTTGGGGTAGCACTTTCTAATAATTTCCTCTCTTCCTCGGCATTTTTAGACTTTCGAAAAGCCCTGGAAGTGGACGCCATGTCCTCTTCGTTCAGTTCAAAACACGTGTGAGATTTGATTTTCTTGCATACTAATTTCCTACGTAATACTTTTTTCGTATGCTAATTTCCAACGTCCACAGAAGCATCGATGATATGAACTCTATTGGGACACGCTTATTTAGGAATGTCTTTGAAGCCGTTCAATAAACTCGCAGATCGTGCTTCATCAAGTCTAAAACACTCGGCTGCGCCTCGTGTTTTAAACTTGATAAAGCACTCCTGCTTGTTTATTAAACATTACTTTAATCGAGTCACGAATTCACGTTACAACTTACAACGAACAAAGGTAAGAACAGTTATAAAATTTAGCACGTTTTTAAAGCGTTTTCCCTTACTAAGATGGTATTTTTACCAATACTTTAACGTGGAATAAATTACAGGGCAAAAGAAGAAAACAAATGTTGTAGTTAGAGAGGTCAGCTTCCTTGTCGCTGGCCGAAATAATAGCACAAAATTTAAACAATAGCTATGACATTTTAGGGTTCTATTTCCATGATTCCTTAGATGTGTATGTATTAACACTTGTTTAAATAGGTTTGACAAAAAATAATCTTTCCATTCTTTTATTTAACAGATTTTCTTTACATGACTAAATCGAACAAAAGAAAACTTAAGTAATCCCAACTTAAATTCAACTATCGCTGCATTAAACCGTGTGATCTCGTTTATAGTTCTTTGTAAATACGAGACGGTCTTGTGTGGAAAAATCGTTCTCATAGAAATGAAACAGAGCTAAAAGAATGCAATTCAAGGGTTCGACTTGAGTGCGGATGAATGTGGCTTTCTTTTGGCTGCTTTTCACGTGTTTCTTTCCCATTCAAGTCAGCCAAGTTGACCAAAAACATGCAGCTAAGGCTTGTAAAAAAATGTGTACAATAAAAGAACTAAACTTAAAAAATACCGATCCGTTTCCCATACGTTATATAATTACCATATTCCTTCTCCCGTCCTATTTATTATTGTCAATAAATGTATTTTGTTTCTATGATCGATAATTTATTACTATTCATTTCCCAAACTAAATAAAATATTCAACTTAGGCTTTAAATAAATAAAATATAAACAAAATACAAGCAGAACATTAAAATTACGGGGTTTTTTCCGTGTACGTTCTGTAAAAACCACAATATTCCGTCCACCGCTTCTTCTTATAATTTTTTTAATAAACAGTTGTTTATCTTTTATCGATCGATTCCGACTAAGCCTAAAGAACATTTGCCCGAAGATACTGAAGGTGCTGGTCTCCAAACTAAAAACTTTTTTCCAATATAATTTTAAAAAAGTAAGAGATAGAATGTGTCACCATGTCACATGTACCATGATCAAACAACTGACCCAAATGCATACCGTTTACGGGAGAATAATTTAAATAATTATTTCTCCATAACGTGGCAAGTCGGTGAACTTCAATGGGAAAGTTTCTGTTTTTCGAAATGTTTTGGTACTTGCCACGATCCAAGGTAAAAGCATCCATTTACAATGTTGTTTTTTATTTTCACTTTTTAAAAGCAGTTTCCGTTCCCAGGGTCGTATTTTCACAAATTATTCTTCCAATATAGTAAAGGGTGAAAGGAGGCACATGTAATTGTTAGATATATTCAGCTAATGATTGGAAAGAAAGTTAGGTTGATCTTTGTGCCTGCCTGAAATACCAACAAAAAATTCTAACAATGACTGGGGAAGAACTATAGGTATCTTTTACGGTTTATTTTCCCTTCAGGCTTCGTATTTCATATTCTGTTGACTATAACGAAACAATACGAAATCTAATAAACTAAAGGCATCAAAACCTCGTTATCGAATCGATTTATAAAATAAGCAAGCCTTTCATGACGAATTTTAAACTGCCATGAAGGAATTACCAACAGCTGGCATGTACGAGTTTTCATTCTCTGGGATAGCTTTTGTATTTTTTTCTGTTCAGTTGCCGAGACAATAACGGTTATTAAAACAAAACAGCAATGAACATTATGAAATATTTCGTTTCCTATATATGACTACCCTCGGTAAGGTGATGAAAAAATGTAACTGAATCAATAACACTACTGTATTTTAAAAATGAACTAAGCAGTTGCTACCTCTGGCAGCCTCCACTGCGCAATTACCTACATATTAAGTTTTCATATAACGCGCGCTCTGATTGGCTGAAACAGTGTGCTTTATCAGAGTCCAGATGTACGGAGGAAATTTCACGCCATCGACCCAATATGGCCGACCACTATTCCCGAAAGTCTCTCTCGGGTTTTGTTTTGACCCTGACATCTTCTTTGACCTGAAAAACGAGAAAACGAGCTTTAAGCGTCAGTTAATTTAAAACGTCCTGTTCCTCACAGCACAAATTGCACGGCGATAGAAACTGAAATTACGGAAAGTTACGGAAAAAAACACCGAGCCGGAAAGTAAGCTTAACAACAACAAACAACCAACCAAAGATTTGTAAACAACTCAAGGCCGAAATTGAAGACATTATAACGAAAGCTGAAACGAAAAACACGGAAGATAGTACAAAATGGGCTATCTGAGTTTTGAATACGAGTTTCACATTATTTAAGTACGGAATTTTAGATAAAACACGCACAGCTACATTTTCGTATAAAAATCAAAACAAACAAACAGCAATTCAACTACACACAACTCAGACTTCATATACTGAATAATTTTTTCTGGCGTTTTCAAAACAGCTTGGTGCCGTGAAAGAAAAATTGCCAGAAACCTTCACGAAATAACCAACAAAGAAGCTAGACAACAACCTCGGTAAATTCTACGCCGAAGCTCGAACAAAAGACGGTGAACTTTACTCAAGGTCATCGCTTCTTGGATTTCGCAACGCTATCGAGAGACACCTAAACAATCCACCCCTAAACCTAGGAATTTTTATTGCAAAAGGGGTTGAATTTCAAGCTTCAAACAACTGCAAACAAGCTGCTGCAAAGTTAGAAAAAATTGAACAAGTGCGAAAACAAAGAAAACATCGAACACAAGTTTACCTGTCATTCCAGCAGCAGACGTCCAGAAATTAAAAACCTCCAATGCAATTCAGGAAGACAATCCTGTTCCTATATCCTTTCCAGTGCAATGAATGGAAGACCACAGCAGCCGACTCTAATTTTTCCCTTGAATCCGATGGTTGTAAATGATTCGCGAAACACGCCGCACGGCCGCATTTTGTGAAGTACCAGCCACAAGCTTTGAGCAGTTTGTTTTTCTAGTTGTCAAGTTAACAACGTGCAAGTTTTCATGGGCCAGAATTCAGCCGGTTTTCACTGAACAGTCTACCTTTCTATCCTGTGTTGTACTAAAAGTCCTAAGAACTTCAAGGACTCGTGTTAAAATTCGGATTCCACTTGACATTTTCAGTTTGTGGATTTCTGAACCTTGATGGTTTCAGACTTGATGGTTTGACAGCTGTTGACAGCTGATGTCTTATTCAACCAATCAAATTCTTTTAACCATTCTAACAAGTTTTGTGATTGGCTAATTGTTGCGTACTTTATCAGAGTACAGATGTACGCTGACGCCACTTCTATTCGCTTGAAAAAAGTTTGTTTTGAAAATAATTGCGCGAATTCGTGGGGAAATTAATGAATTTCTTAATTATAAAACAAATAAAGAAGCCTCGACTGTGCTCTGTTCTGTTGTAAAGCACTTAGGAAGCGACTAGAGCACTCAATAAGTAGGGAGAAACACTCGCCTACGGCTCGCGTTTCACCCTACACTTCTTTCGTGCTCTAGCCTCTTCCTGCGTGCTTTACAACAGAACAGAGCACAGTCGAGGCTTCTTTATTTGTTAAATAAATTCATTTTTATAACGCGCCGTTCTCGATGCATTTTATTCTTTCCTTTCTTTAAAAAACAAATTATTTTCTACAATCACTAGATTTTTGTTTTGTTCGTCAAGCAGTGTAAGATAGATTAACAAGGTTTCTCTAATGTATAATATTTTTCGTAAGGTTGAACTCAAGATGTCTATCATTAAAAGCATTTGCTTCTTGCTGCTACTGACGGCCATAACTTTGGAGGCAACCGCAATAAAGGAAGGTAAAACGTATTGTGAAATGTGATATCTTTTGTTGTTTTTTTCCCAAGCCTCAGTCAGCAAAGTTAGAATTTTAATATATTGGAATTGGCAATTCAGACAATCGGGCTGCCCGCCTACGGATGTATGTAGTAGATAAAATATGAGCGGGTGTTACGCCGCAAAATGTAATAATCGCCGCAAAATGTAATACTAACGCAAAATGTAATAACAATCGCCGCAAAATGTAATAATAACGCAAAATGTAATAAAATTGACGCAAAATGTAATAAAGTTTTTAACGCAAAATGTAATAACTTTTCAACGCAAAATGTAATAAACTTTCTAACGCAAAATGTAATAACGCAAAATGTAATACTCAACATATTTTTTGGATTCTGACTTGACGAGAGCAGCACAATTAATCCCAAATTCTGCTCTCTTAGAGTACCTTTAACTTGTTTTTCCGAAGTCGACCCGAAGTTTTCCGAATTCTTTTCGGAGATAACCCGAACACTTCCAAAATTTTCCGAAGTTGACTTCAACACTTCCGACGATTTCCGAAGTCGACCCGAGAACTTCAGATGATTTCCGAAGTTGATTTTAAGACTTTTGGAGCCGAAGCGAAGTGATCGGGAGATTTTCAGATGTCGCCCTTTTTTAGAGGAAAGGATCAAATGTGTCCCTGTCAGGGCAAACCATTTTTTAGGGGGCTGCGTCATTCCGCAGCTTGTGGCCTCGGTTGGTTATCTTTGTACTATAACGTCCTGCTCCTCTTTGGCGAGACTCCCATAAGCCCGCATGACTGATCTTGTTTTAAAACCACAAATTTTTAAATGTAAAGGCATTGAGCGGAACTAGTTAAATTGTAAAGCTATTTCATTGTCTCCTACTTGTTTCGTGTGACTAGCGCAGGGGTGTAGAGCACACACAAGCAAAGAATTTTGCAATTATACCACCAGGTAATTCAGGGGTTTAATTACTTGAAAAAGTCAGATTCAGACATGACCACTGAAGGTTTGTTAGGCTCCTTTCCCTACGGGATCCGGGAACATACTCCCTTGGGAAATTTGATATCTACAAGCTTAAGAATGCAATTTCCACATTCTAGGCGTTCTTTTTTGGACCCTTTTTTCTTGCAGACAATGTTTTATCAGGATTTTGCCTCCCCGCGCCCCTCCTCTCAAAAACAACAATAATGGTCCTTCCTTCAATAACCCTAAAATCCTCCTAAGTGTTGTTTTAACACAGGGAGCCCAGACAAACTGTTTGTGTATGGCCTATGCACATTTACATTTTTATAGAGAATGTATGGAATTTACCGAATGGTTTGTAGAATTGCGTAAAATGGTGCAAAACATTAACAAATTTGTGCTGAATAAATGTTAAGTTTCCTACCTTTTGTGTAGTGTCGTTCTTTTGGCTCAAAATGGCGAATTTGAGTCGATTGAAGGGTATTTTGCTTTCGCTGTTTACTATACATCTAATTATATGGAAAGGGTGGAAACTCCAACAGCTCCAAAGTAGAACACTTCCAGCGCCGAGCCGATTTTCGACCTGATAATCCCATCGCACAGCTTTCAAACTATGCACCAGAAAAGAGGAAGGTTTGACGAATTTTCTCGTATCATTTGATCAAAATTTTATCCAAACGGTCCGGAACAAGCCCTCAAACGAAAACGGGTATCCAAAATTTTTAAGCCGTCCGAATGCGTAGCACCAATTTGTGGTGCCGAAGGGAAACGCTATTCCCCAGCCTCTTTGTGATTGGATACAATTGAACAATGGTCGTTCAAGATTTTGTTTCGTGGATAGGGAGGCAAAGGCAAAACAAATACCCAGTAGTATAGGGAGTGATGTCAATAGTGCGACACAACCTTAGGACCCTCGCGCAAAATATGGCATTTATGACGGCGATGCCGGAAGCGGAGCATTATCATTTAAGTATGCGTCGTTGTAACTTGTCAGTGCAGCGAACAATGAAATATTTATACTGACTTAAGAAACGAGTAAGTACCTACATCTAGTCGGTATGAGTTCATTTTTAAAGCTAGCTTGTAGCTTCAAATAAAAGTCAGCGTTCATTTTTCAACGAAAAAAATATTTTACAGCCCTAAAAAAATATCAGACTTTAGTCATCTCATCTAGTTGTTTTACAGAGATTGCAAAACAATCCACCCACATGTGAAACTCACGTGCAAAACCGTTGTTGTGATTTGCTATTCTTATGTTAAGGTCCGACTGATTGGGAAAACCCCGCGAAGTTCCATCACGACTTTCGTAGCGCAGAAAATGTAGGCCGGCGATCGCGAGTTTGCGGAAAAGTGGGATTTTTTCGGGACATACGAATATGGCAAGGTACTCGTGTTTGAGTTCCTTTATTTTTCTTTCTGTTTTTGATGTTTTAAACATTTATGGGTGTAGTCACTGAAATAGTCCTCATTTTCTAGGTTCGAAACCTTAACTTCTGAACAATCTGAAATCCTACACCTAGCCGAAGCTGGGCACAATATTCTTGTAACTGGAGAGGGAGGAACAGGGAAATCTTAAGTGTGGTGAAGGCTATCAACAGTTGACTGCTAGAGCAAGGGATAAAGGTTTTCATTGTTTGTGGGAGCGGTGTTTCGGGAAGAGTGTATTTGGAAGTAAATAAACAGACGTCAACGGCGCACTCCTTTTACTTCGACGCATACAAGTTACAACGACGCATATTTAAATGATAATGCATCGCTTCCGGCATCGCCGTCATAAATGCCATATTTTGCGCGAGGGTCCTAAGGTTGTGTCGCACTATCGACATCACTCCCTATACTACTGAGTATTTGTTTTGCCTTTGCCTCCCTATCCACGAAACAAAATCTTGAACGACCATTGTTCAATTGTATCCAATCACAAAGAGGCTGGGGAATAGCGTTTCCCTTCGGCACCACAAATTGGTGCTACGCATTCGGACGGCTTAAAAATTTTGGATACCCGTTTTCGTTTGAGGGCTTGTTCCGGACCGTTTGGATAAATTTTCGATCAAATGATACGAGAAAATTCGTCAAGCCTTCCTCTTTTCTGGTGCGTAGTTTGAAAGCTGTGCGATAGGATTATCAGGTCGAAAATCGGCTCGGCGCTGGAAGTGTTCTACTTTGGAGCTGTTGGAGTTTCCACCCTTTCCATATAATTAGATGTATATAGTAAACAGCGAAAGCAAAATACCCTTCAATCGACTCAAATTCGCCATTTTGAGCCAAAAGAACGACACTACACAAAAGGTAGGAAACTTAACATTTATTCAGCACAAATTTGTTAATGTTTTGCACCATTTTACGCAATTCTACAAACCATTCGGTAAATTCCATACATTCTCTATAAAAATGTAAATGTGCACAGGCCATACACAAACAGTTTGTCTGGGCTCCCTGTGGTTTTAATACTATAATGTATGAAATAAAACCAACGATTTGCGTTTACAAATGCTTTTTACATAATAGTATTTAAAAATCAAACAAATTTTATTTTTACTTTGCTCGTGCAATCACAAGGTTGTACTGCTTTCGTCAAATCAGAATCCAAAAATTATGTTGAGTGAACTATAATAAGAGTTATTACATTTTGCGTTATTACATTTTGCGTTAGAAAGTTTATTACATTTTGCGTTAAAAAGTTATTACATTTTGCGTTAACAACTTTATTACATTTTGCGTCAAATTTATTACATTTTGCGTTATTATTACATTTTGCGGTGATTGTTATTACATTTTGCGGCGATTATTACATTTTGCGGCGTGCGGGTGATCTGTATGTGCGTTTACAATGGCGAGCGGATAGGCGAGCCATTGTAAACGCCCATACAGATCGGACGCGAATATTTTATTCTACTTGTGAAATGAAAACAAAAAATTGAATGCAAAGTATTGCTATGCGATTCGGTAGAGATCTGTATCAAAAGTTAATGAATACTAATCAGAGCTTTTTAGGGAACAGTTCCATGTCATGATGCCCGGGTATGATGATGATGCACATTGAGTTCTCGGTTAAAGGGATCGTGTTACGGATTTCAGCCAAATTAAGGCATGGGAAATAAGCATCAAATTCGGCGAAATATAAAAATAGCCTCTTAAAACAGTAAAGCAACCTTTCAGTAAAACAGCGAATACAAAAGAAGGTACAGATGGCCAAAAGTGACGAAGATTAAAACGGATTGCGATATGGGTTTCTGAAATGTTGTTGGGCTGAACAGTTTTTAAAATCAATCTCGTTTGCTTGTAACTTTAAGTTGTATAATGCCCAGGAGACCGCAAATTTGGTTGCAATGAAGCGAGTTGTCGGCAAAACTTAATAAAATAAACTTTACTTAGCCGTAATACAATCCCTTTAAATTGTGAGGTTAATCTGTTAAGTACTTGTGTGGCAGTTATAAGTCAAGTGCCGTTCAGTTAAGCAATTTCCCATTTATTTTTATTTATTTACTTTTATTCATATGGTTTAGTTTTTAATTCACGGTGTGTTTAATACTTGTGACGTGTTGGTTCATGTCTAGAATTCAAGTTACTTTTCAGATCCTAACTGCTCTCCATGCAAGGACGAGTGTGTGCCGCCTAACAAATGTTTTGGAAAGCCGTATAGCAACCCTGGTTGTCCGCCGGACACAGTTTGCTGTCACAAGTCATTGTAAGTCGAGTCAAG
Organism: Oculina patagonica; assembly: GCF_052425735.1. Lineage (NCBI taxonomy): Eukaryota > Metazoa > Cnidaria > Anthozoa > Scleractinia > Oculinidae > Oculina > Oculina patagonica. The sequence continues at coordinate 2,841,515 of NC_135771.1, forward strand.
TCTTACATTTGCTAGTGCAATCTTTTAACAGTCTCTTACCGATAACCTTCCACATCAGCCTAGTACCCAGGCGTTCCCTTCCCGCTTATCGATTTGGCGCGAAATTTCGTGGCGTCACCGAATGACACACGCCAACCCGTTCCCAGGCCCTTACGTGGACCTTGACCTCTCCCGAGAGAGGAGGAGAACGCCTAGGGACTAGGCTGCTTCCACATGTTTCAAGGAAATATTTTGCAATAGGGATTACTTAATATGAACGGTTTTTAAAACATCAGCCGGTACCAGTATACCTTTACTTAAGCTCCTTGCTTAAATGAAGCAGACTGCAAAACAATCCCTAAAAGAGGATCTGGAACAGCTGGAACAAGCATAGAAATATCGAATGGGAATTGCAGAGCCCCCCCCCCCCCCCCCGCTACGTAAGGCCTGATTACATCGCGAATTTCAGAACCTCATGTAATCGCGTTCAAATTTCAGCCCGGTAAGAAAGTGAGCTTGCGGATGCGCAGTGACGGTTTTCAACGAAAAAAAAGGCTGCCCCGAATTGTTTCAGTTTTAAAAGTGTCCAACCCGGGCTGAAAGTCGCCATGTAATCGCAACAAAATTCCAGCCCGGCAAACTGGGCTGAAATTGCTGAAATTCGCCATGTACTCAGGCCCTTAGGGTTAAAAACAAGCTAATCACGACAAAGATTAGACCAAGGTTAGACTATTCTGACACAAAAAGAATGGATAGGAGGCTTGAACCCGGGAACTCTGGATTACAAGTTGGGCTCGGCCCTGCCTACCTACCTACCTACCTACCTACCTACCTACCTACCTACTTACTTAATTACTGACTGACTGACGGACTGACTGACTAACTGCCTGCCTGCCTGACTGACTGACTTACCTTTCTGTTTTAGGACTGGACTCAGCGATGAGATTTTTCACAGGAGATAAGTTCATGAAGATGGAAAATTTCACTGCAGTAGTATATAAGGTAGAATTTTACAAGGCCACAAAATAAACTTGAAAAATTTAATTTCTCAGCGTTTTAACTCTTTTCTAATCGCAGTTAAAATAAATAAAATAAATAATCACCTTTATTTAGACACGGTAAAAAAATTAATGCTGCGAGCTTGTGGGGGTGTATTCCCGATCGAATTGGAATTTGGAAGTGTTGGTTTTTGTGGAAGGTGGAAAACCGGAGAACCCGGAAAAACCACTCGGAGCAAGGATGAGAACCAACAACAAACTCAATCTACATTGTCATACGACAACGGGCCGGAATCTATCGCGGGCCACATTGGTGGGAGGCGAGCGCTCTCACCACTGGGCAATCCCTGCTTCCCTTCAAATTCTTTATAAGAGAACACCTGAGAAATCTCTTTCCTTTCCTTTTTAGTGCAGAATGCACTATTGTGATGGTTTGGTGGGTTGTTGTCTGCTAAACCCCTCAGGCGCTAAAGCACTATGGTGTAAACTTTTAATCACCAATTAATTAATTAATATCAATTAATTAATTATTTCTGTAAGGGGGTAGGGGGTGGGGAGCAACAGACCGTGTGCCCTTGGTAGAATGGGAAGTCTATTACGACACAATTGAAGAGCTCAAAGGTATATATTTGTTTCAAAAAGCACTATGCTCTCCTTGTGGTACTATTCTTTCTGGAAGAAAATTCTTTGTGCTAAACGCATGCGCAGATTAATAGACGTCATGAACATCACGTAATTCTTCCTGCGGAAGGATTCCTGTAGACTCCGTGGCGCTAAGTTAAACCGCAAATTAATTGAATTAGACACTAAGGCGTCACAGCAGTTCATGTGAAATAATTATTGTTATGGCAACGCTGTTTTCTTAGAAAAGATGATCTGTTGTAACATCTCATAATTCAGAAAAACCGAATTCTTTATTAATCGATAATATCTGTGTTATAATCGATGTCGCCCTGTTTGCAGAAAATAAATCACGTTACCATGTCACAGCGTTACATCCGTTTTCGACAAAAACAACGGTATCATGTTACATTCGTTTTCAAGGAAAAGGAAAAGTATCTCGTTTGCTGTTTCAATATCAAACGGAATTTCAAACTAACGAAAATTAAAATAGTAGGACGTGTTTAGAAATTTTGTATCAAAGCCTAACGTGATGTGCTTTTCAATGCGGTAGAATTCTTGTAGAATCCGTGGCGTTAATTTAATTAGACTTTAAGGCATCACAGCAGTCTAAGAGAAAAACAAAGGTATCATGTTACATCCGACACTTCCCCCCTTCCTTTGATTTATTCTTCATCAGTTGACTAACTTCCGTATTATTTTGTAAAACCTCTGCCTGAGAGGGGCTTCGTTTGTAAGCGAAAAACTCTTTAGTGTTTGAACATGCTTTCGTAAAAGAAATCTTCACACTACGTGCTTCTCGGCTTCATGCTTGAGTGAGTGTGTGACGTGTTCACCAGACCGTGGCGGGAGCATGACCTGGAAAAAGCCGGCTTCCTTGACTAAACACCTGCATTTTAACGTCGATTGATCGGCCGTGTGTGTGACCTTTTACTAAAGGAAATCCTTCTCCGGTATATGGGCTGTCACATGATTTTGTGATTTGCTTCAAGGCAATCCTTACCCTGTATATGGGCTTTCACATGATTTTGTGATTTGCTTCATGTCAAAATCGAAATATATCACGAACGGTCGTTCAACATCTTACAAGTAAACATGAAACAGCGCTTTAAACTGAAAAAGTGAACTCATTGTATGTATTCTCAATCAAAGTTATTATAACAATGTCAATTGATTGGCCATATTGCATTCTGCACTACCCTTTGAGTCTCTGAGTTCTTCTTTCCGAAGTATAAGAAAAAACCCAAACTGAAAAATATCCCCAAACAGTTTGATTGATAAAGTGCTGAGATCCAAATAGCACCACACGAAAGTACCGAAAAGTATAAATCGAGAGCTAAGCTTTCACTTGAGTATTTTCAAACTGAGGGTTTATAAAGACTCAAAAGTTAAGAACCACCTTATGCACCATAAAGGAAAGCGCCATATGAAAGTACTCCTCGATAGCGTTCATTTGAATGGTCACAAACTAAGGTTTTATCCACAGACTTTATAGCCTTCTACAGCATAATAAACGGTACCACATGAAAGTACTGCTAAACAGCTTTCATTTAAATGGTCACAAACTAGGGTTTTATCCACAGACTGAAAGTTAGAACCACCTTGTACAGCATAATAAACAGTACCACATGAAAGAACTGCTCAATAGCTTTTATTTAAATGGTCAAACACTAGGGCAACGTATACAGACTTGACAGTGAGAACCATTTCGTACAGCATTTTAAATACTACCGCATCAGAACACTGCTCAATAGCTTTCACTTGCATAGTTATAAATCCGTATTTCAGTATTTTTGAAGCCAATTATAGACTGTTCTGTTCATTATCCTTAAGACATTTCACACAAGGTCTCTCTGTCGGGAACATGTCAAACATAAAGTTATTCTGATGGTATTCAAAGTCCTTTTAATAACATTTTAACCTAAATTTTTATCATTTCAATTCGGCGAATATGTCTATAACATGCATTTACAAAGAATAAAATTTAGCACAGTTTAGGTTTTTTTCATCAAGCTTTATAAATTCGTGTGTCTACTGGACTAGCTTCTTAGTTGGGGGCATCTTTGCGTTTAAAAATAATCCAACATATTTTTACGCATTTTTTTAGTTAAGGGGTTTTTGGTGATTGAAGTCTGAAAAGTAATTAGTTTTGCTTCAAGAAAAGATAACATCATTAACTATTACCATTTAAAATACCGTAAAAAATAATAAAAAAACAAAACAAACAAACACATTTTCAGTTTACCATAAAGGCAATTAAAGGTGGCATTCGAGCAATGACTGAAAAATATTTATTTTTTGTGGAAAAATAATGTTACTGAAAATTAAAAAAATATTAAAATGATTTTCACATTGAGTGTGTAAAAGAAATTCAAACATTTACAGAAACAAAAATCAGCTGATCTAGTTCAGAAAGCAAAGATCAGGAATCTAATTTTTACCAACGCCAGTTTTGTACAAGTTAATATTGTGGCTGTTTAGACAACATGTTACATCCGAAAAACGATTTTCAAAGCACGATATTACTTGAAAAAAAGTATCACTGGGATTTTGTGTAATTTAATAAGAAACATTTCAGTGTTAACGGAAACCTTAAAATAATGGCCCAGGTTGGTTATAAATTAGGGGGGCCCCCCCCCCCCCCCCGATCTAGTGTTTTGAAACTGTCGCCGGACGTTGTCTCGGGCCTTTGATGGAAAGGGTCGAAATGGATTACAAATTGAAAAATTCCGGAATTTTTAAGTTCTCCCATTTTTGCTTCCAAAATTGGCTAGAAGCGATCATGATTTGTTCTTTTTTAAAGAATATGGTTGAAAAAGGAATTTATTGATTCTAAGAATATTTTTATAGCAAGTAGAAATATTTTGACACAGTTTCGACAGAAAAAAAAAATCAAAATCCATGTGATAGTTCCCCTTTTAGTTTATTTTTTCACGCTCTGTTGCTTAGCAATTGTCTTGGAGAGGAGGGCTTTACAAAATTTTGGGGGCTTCTTATTCTGAAGGGCAAGTTTACTACTGTTAGCCAAACAACGATTTTTTTATAAGGTCAAGAGCAGCTAATCTGGATCCCGGGGGGGGGGGGAGTACTCCCTATAATGGCCTATACGGGGAGGCTCCGCCCGAAAGGGGTACCTTTTTCAGGCTTCAGGTATATAAAAGGGTAGGGATTTCACGAGTTTAAGTTTACGAAAGGGTATGGAAATCTGCCGTTTGGCTATTTAAAAGGGCCTTTAATTAAAATATTTCGAACAGACGCAATTTATGGCTGTATTATTTTAATTTATTAAGCGCTACATAAAAGTGACAAGAAAACGTCCTATTTTAAGTCCACGCCATGTCTCTCAGGTATATGAGAAGGGTACCTTTTTTCAGTTAAAGGTATACGAAAGGGGTACAATTTCTGTCAAAAATGGTATATAAAAGGGTAAGGGGTTAGAACTTAGTCCCCCCCCCCCCGGGATCTGGATAATTTGCGTCAAGATTTTTATTGGTAATTCTTTTAATTTTCTTTTTTGAACTCTGTTGAGCAGCTGTACAAGCTAATAAAATTTTTTTTCACAGTCATTTTTGAATGTATCACTTTCACGAAAACATATGAACTCACACGAATTGACCTTCAGTGCCCGATGAGTGGGCTTCATAGTTCAGTTGGTAGAGCATCACACTGGTAACGCGGAGGTCATGGGCTCTAATCCCATTGAAGTCCTGAATTTTTTAGGCTTCTTTTTCTCAATTACTCAAATTGTAAGCACAATTTTGAGGATCAATTTTTCACTTAAGATTTCCATGGCGATTATAGCTTTTGCCAGTAATAAATGTTGAAGTCGATAAATGATTAATAAGAAACGATAAAAAAATTTTTGGTGTTAGCTTTTGCCAGTTTAATAAACCGTAACTGCATGGGGTCCGTAATAAGTGTGTTTTTAAACTTAATAGAGTAAACACGCAAAAACGCAATTAAATTGACGATTAACTGGTTATAAATTGCCCAGTTTGTAATTGTTAAAACACTTGGGTTTTTGCCTCGAGTGAATCACGTCGTTTATTGCCTTATGATGTCCCAGAAAATGTCTTTTGTTTTGGTGAGTACAAGGTTTTTTTCTCATTTCTACTTAAGTACTGACTATATCAGTTAATTAATCAATACCAGTATGGAAAAACCCGACAATTTTCAAACTTTCTTAGTCTCCGATTCAAGGAGTAAATTATGTTAAAGCGGTTACAAGCACAGCGAAAACGCGTTCTTGTTAGTTTTGCACCCTTATCGTTGTGGAGTAGTCAGGCTGGCCTTGTAGTTTAGAATAACTTGCGCCATTGATCTAAGTGATTTAAAAGTGTAGGCTGCAGATTAAATGTTTTATACATGTTTTTCTCGTTTAAAGGCTTTACAGCTAAGTTAAATAATAGTGCTTTTCTCAGTTAGACGCAAATCTTAATCGCTTATTAATAGCAATCGTTTGATTTCTACTTACTGTATCTTAGGCCAACACATGTAAATGGTTGTTGGTGATGAACGAATTAAAACTTTTAATTTGCCATTTTCTTGGCAATTAGACCTGACATTTCGTCTTTATCATTAGACATAAAGAAGTTTTAAAGATTTTATTTTTTTCAACATTTTCTAACTGATTTTAGCTCATTTTCTTGTGTATTTGTACTACAGGGCTTGTGGCTTCTGTGTGGTTTTCTCGCCAATCTTCCAACAGCTCTGAGCATTCAGTGTTACGCATGCGCAGATTACCCAGGCTCGCCTGAACCATGTAACAACAGTGCTGTTATTACGTGTGAATCTTATTTCGATTCTTGCATGTCAGTTACCACCACAGTCGAGTTTTATGGCATGAATCATACAACAACCGCGAAGAACTGCTCCCTCTCTCACTCAGAGTACAGCTGCAATCAAACGTTTATTTGTGATAAAGTAAACAGCTCTGTGGCAGCCGCTGGCGGAAGCGTGATACAATGCGACTTGCGCTGTTGCCATAGCGACCGGTGCAATGGGCAAGGAGGCGGAGGTTGTAGCTTCTTCTGTTTACTCTTAAAACATTGTTACACTTAAAAATCTACATGTTAATGTACATGTTAATTAAACTAGTAAAATTAATTGTGCTTGTGTATAAGATATGAACTAAAGTTTTTATAAGTTAGTATTGGTTAGCTCTCCTGAAACACTTCAACGCCAAAATTACTGAAGTTTCTAGGCGACATAAAACAGTACCACTGTCATAATGTGTCGCTGTAAATTCATGTGGTATAGCACCTATTTTCTGCTATAAATAATACAAATTAGCCCAAACTAATCAGTATTTTGTTGAACCAAGTTTAGAAGATTGAAAGTCAGTGACCAAAAATGAAATCCTTGATGTTTCAGAGTTAATTAATTTCCCATTTAAAACCGGCAAAATCCTTGCACAAAACAAATTTAAACTGTGCTTGCTGAAACAGTTAAACGTTTTCAAACCTTAACACGTAAATATTGTTTTCCAAAAATAAGTGGCGATATTATCTTACACTTTTTTAAAATGTTGCTAAAAAAACATCGATAGCAACGATGCAAATTTCAATTTTGAATGCATGATAAAAGGGTAGTCACTAACTAAATCAGGGTTATAAGATAAAACATGTAAATATAAAATATAACGTCAAATGTCCAAAATTAGTTTCTGACCATAAAGCATCTTTCTTACAGGCGGTGGACCACAACCTCCCACACCCGGACCAGACTCTCAGAGGTATTTCGCTGCATTTCAGTTGTTGTCATGTTCATTTGTAATACTTAATACAAATAATGTTAATCGCCCTTTATGAGGTGGGAAGCCTCGAGCCATGCGGCCCATACTGGCGGAGCTTATCCCTGTTTCGGTAGCATTAAGCGGCTAGGAATATTTCTTCTCCCTCTGAATGGGACGCTAGCCCAGATCAGATCTCCCCCAGCATTATGTCGCCGGTACCCATTTATACACCTGGGAGGAGAGAGGCACTATGAGAGTAAAGTGTCTTGCCCACAACACAAGTGACCCCGGCCGGGGGTCGAAGCTGGTCCGCTCGATCCGGAGTCCAGCGCACTAACCATTAGGCCACCGCACCTGCCAAAAGCTTAATGAGGTGAGGGGGGGGGGGGGGGGGGTTATTTTAAAGAAATTTGAGTGTTACTGGTGGACTGCACCAAAACATTTTAGTTCCAATAAAACTGAGCAACTAGTTTTTTTTTTTGGTGAAGATGACTAAGTATGAATTTGAAGGATAACTTCCTTGCGAAATAAATTGATATGCAACACGCACTATCGCTATTATAGACTCAGGTAGGTTATAACATCATCCGAGAAAACGTCATTCCCACAGCTGATAACCTATGTTATCTTAGAGACGAGTTGTTGCCACAACAACCAAGTTGCCTGTTTATTACTTTAAGCTAGACAAAGAATGCCGACAAAAAGTACGAAGAATTATTACCGAAAGATTAACTTTTGCAATAAAAAAGAGAACTATCTTTGGTAATCCTTTCTTCCCTTAATTTTCACCCGATTCTTTTTCTTTATCACTCATTCATCATGTTACTCTTAGCTTACAATTTTGCCTTTTTTTTATTTCAGTCGCCTCAAGTACTACATCGAAACCATTCGGGCCTTGCTTGATCAGGTAGAAACTACTTTCAGCCTTAACAATGATTGAATTCCAATTTCTTATCACAGGTTTGAAACAAAGTCTACAAAAATTAAGGAGCTGGACACTAAGCTTGTTATATATAACCATTTTTTTCATAATTATACTTCAATAAAATGTGTGGTAACATAAAACAGAGCAGTACTAATGAATCCATTTTGTAGCCAAGATGGTCGCTTACTGATGTTTGATTATATATTAATTTGACTGCTAAAATTAACACGAGAAAAACTGTTGCTTTGAACAGGAGGTCCCGCATGAAGCTATTGTGACAAATTTAAGGTTCTGTTTCATTATTTTAGTCGGGGGAATAGTGCCCGTTTTGGCAAATCTTCGTTGAACTCGAAGAATCTCCGAATTATTTCAGCCAATCAAAAACAAGCGCGAGCGATCACGAATACACCGAAAGCAATCACGCGTACAATTACGTCATGGTGCTTAGCAACTGCTGGGACAAAAATCGCGGGCTCAGTCACTTCTCGGAGAAGTGTTCTCACCATCAATTGGCACTTGTTCCCCCGGCTGTATACGTTAATTTGCACGGTTGTTACTTATGCCTCATGGCCGATCGGGGAGCAGAACCACAAGCTTACAAGAGCTGCTACAATACTGCGGGAAATTATAACGATATTCTCTGACAACATAAATTCGTTTGTTTGTTTTTATAGATGGAACATATAGTGGAGAACGACCTTAGCAGCCATGTATCTGCGAGGGAATACAAAGGTACGGATCTCAAAATAAATGACTTCATCATTGGTCAGTTGAAAAGCAAGGCGGTAGAGTTAGCGAAGAAACTGGAAACTAAGCAAGGTTAGTGACGTGGAAGACATTAAATAGGGTCGTCTATGAAACTAAAAATAATAATAAAAGTTTTTTCGTTTGTCTCACGACGTAGTGTCACTTGTGATGTAGATCGCGACGTTTCGACTGCACACTGCTAGTCTTCATCAGGCGATAAGGTCGACTGGTTGTGCGTGAACTTATAAAGCACGCTGCTGCGCTGTGATTGGTTGGTTTTCAACAGCTGTGATTGGTGCATTTCGATCCTCGCTGTTTCTGTGTCCTGTTGTTCCCTCAGCGGTCCGCTGTCGTACAGTTCTCCTGTTGTTGTGTTTTTTGATCGTGGGCATCCATGCTTCAGGAATTTCAATTCCATTATCCCTGTTGATATTATTAGGGTGAAGTCTTATGTGAATTGCCTCTTTGACCCTGCGTGTGTACCAGTGTGGTTCACGATCAATAAACTATACCTTATTCCAAAGCGGGTAGTGTCCGGTGTTGTGGGTGTGCTCTGAAACGGCGGAGGTCTGGATACGAGCGAGTCGGATGTCCCGGTCAACACTACGTCGTGAGACAAACGAAAAAACTTTTATTATTATTGTACTCTACCACGATGATTAACAACAACATTTTTTACGATATTAACTCTAAAAATGTTTTCAAGTTCACGAAAAATCACGGCGATCCCTGTTTAGACTGTTATGCTCTGAAAGGTTTAAGACCGGATATTGTATCTGCCAAGATCATGCACGTGGCAAAATAGCTGACAAAAGTTTCATCTGTTCAAAACCCAACCACAGGGCTTAAGCAAAAACGAACGTTTACCTGAATTACCTAAAAAATCAGAAATAAAGTCACGTCTAATGCAACTCTTCGTTCACGGGTCACGTTTAAGCTAAAAATCGTGTTCACGCGCACGTGAAAAGATCTTAAAATCGGCGGGAATCACGAAAAAATAAAAGCCCAAATTACGTTTCACGGCCAAAAATAGCCTCAATCACGCTTCGCGTAAAAAGTATAGGGGACCATGTTAAAAGGTGTGGAACGACACTTTGCATATATAACTCCCAAATTTGATTAATAATACTTTGTACATCCTTAGCCTCGTATAGACGTTTTTCTGACGAAGGTTTTTTACGTGAATGTGAGGCTTAGGATGTATCAGTATGGTTATTCAAATGCAGATGTCATAATGGAAAAATCACTCAGTGTTCGTAGCGTTCAAATCGTATGAAAAAATCTGCAATATCGATCTGATTGGTTAAGCAAGTAACAGGTTTCTACTCATTGACCAATCTCGTTCCCAGAGCCCAAGATCCTTCTGGTCTGCGCCAGGGATCGTGGGCTCTGGGGACGAGATTGGGTTGCGCGAGTATTTTGAGCCAACTGCAATCTCAAACGAAAAAACCTGAATCAATCACAGTGCTTTAGTTCATTTTTTATTTACAATTTTAATCGAATTTGCTACTAGGCCGATCCAAGAGGCGTGCTGCAAAGTCTTTGCGAGAAAAGAAGCGTGGAGCCAAGAGCCTTCAGCTGCTGGGCGAGGCAATGGAAACCATCCAAAAGGGCTTGGCGAGGATGGTGCCCAAAAAGCGCTGAATTGGTGAGTTATACGGAAATCAGTGGGTTGCTTATTGTGACGCAACGGGTTTCATTGCATAACAAAGACAGCATCAAAATATATGGCTGTTTTCTTACCTCGTTTGCTCGTGCGAGCCCCTGTGGCGCAATGGACTAGCGTGTTGGACATCTAATTCAAAGGTTGTGGGTTCGAGTCCCACCAGGGGTGGATTTTTTTCTTCATTTCTAGCCTACAAGCTTTTATATTATAAATTTTACATAATCTTAATACTGATGAAAAACATATTTTTTTAAATATATATATATAATTTCCTGATTTTAAAAAAATACTCTTGTTATCCAACTCCTGCTGGAAGCAGGCTTAACAGGTTATTTGTTGTCCCCTTTCGTTTTCCTGCCCGCGCGTAACACAAAACACACTTCCAAGCCTGCATGCTCTTTTCCTTTTATGTTACTCATTATATTCACGCGTATTATACTGTTAAACTGTAGAATGAGTTGTAGTTATTTACCCTTTGTGTGCAACCCATAACACTGATGTGGGAAGGAGACTAATATATATATTTTAATATATCCTTTTCAGGTACAGAAGCACTCAGTTGCCTTACCGGAAATGGACACATGTTAGATGTTAGAAACAAAAAAGAAGGAATTGTTGTTTCGACACAATTTAAACTTCGTTAGATGGGGATTGTAGAAACAAAATCATCTAAATAAAAGAGTGGGAAAAATGACAATTGTGTAGTCTTGATTTATTTAAGTTCTTTTGAGTTCGAATGAAAAATTACTTTTCTGGAACTCTGATTCTCTTATAAGAGCGGCTTCCTATGCATGTTAGCTGTAATGACTCGACTACCAAGTACCCTCCTTATCCTAATTAACCCTCCGCTTTCCCCACCCCCACCCTCTCGTTCTTGTCATTGCATTAAAATAAATATGACACAATAAAAATCCAAAGTAAAGAGAAAAACCAATACCCGAGTCTTAAATCGATTATGGAAATAATAAAAATTTATACTACTGAGCTGCAATTCGAGTCGTGTACAATTATTGGAACACTAGGGACCGGTGAATCGGAGGAGAAGTGTACAATATTGAATACAGTCAACTCTCTCTAAAACGGACACCTTCGGGACCGGCTCCAACTATCCGTCTTAGAGAGGTGTCTGTCTTATAGGAAATTTAGTTACAGTAAAATGACTGAAAAACGGCAAGAATGGGACCAACACCAGCTAGGTGTCCGTCTTATGGAGGTGTCCGTCTTACAGAGGTGTCCGTTAAGAGAGAGTTGACTGTACGAGTACCACTTTTCTAACCTAGTGCTTACACTTTCGATTATCACATCTCGCACCAATGAGGGCCTCCCAGGGGGGTCCATGTTCTCTTGTTCCCAACAAAATTCTTCCTTAAATTACCGTGTTCCCTGAAAGTATTTCTTCGTTTTTGGTGTTCCCTGTTCCCTAAAATATCAATGCTCTTAAGTAAATAATAAAGATGGTAAATTTTAAGCTCGGTAATAAATAATGAAGATGAAGTATTCAACATGACACGAGCATCGGACAAAGAAAAAATTCTGAGTCCCCGACGGGAATCGAACCCATGGCCTCCCAGATACCGGTTTGGCGTTCTAACCAACTGAGCTACGAGAGACTCGTTGTGAGCTGGGCCATTTTACTACAAACTTGATGAATTCGACATTGCTGATCCTAGCAGTATGCAGGACGCGTGTCACATATCAACCTAGTAAAATGGCCCAGCTCACAACGAGTCTCTCGTAGCTCAGTTGGTTAGAGCGCCCAACCGGTATCTGGGAGGCCATGGGTTCGATTCCCGTCGGGGACTCAGAATTTTTTCTTTGTCCCATGCTCGTGTCATGTTGAATACTTCCTCACCGCGGTCAAACGTCTCAGGCAGGTTTTCTTTTCATTTCGCCGTTTTTTGTTCAAATTGAAGTGATTTTGAGCAAAGATAGATAAAAATAGTTGCCGAGTGAAAGCATAATCCCATTCCCTCAGGTAAACCAGTGTTTTCACTTGTTGAAATGTTTGCATCCGAACCAAAGGTGCTTTGACAAATGGCGCCGACAAGTCCGCATATCGCTATTTTCAAACACGTAGAACTTTTTTAGTAAAGCTCAAAAAAACTTAGTAAACCCTTAGGATACCGGTTATGTATCGAAATTTGTGCTGTGAAAATTAAAACCTTATCTTTGCAGTACTTTTCTTATTTTTTGCATATTTCTGTCGTTTGACCGATGTGCGGAATACTTCATCTTCATCAATGGTCTTGTTCCCATGTTCCCAGTTTTTTTCCTTTTGTTCCCATGTTTTCAAAAAGTTAATAGTCCTGTTCCCTTGTTCCCTGAAGCCCCTAGGAGAGCCTCACCAATCTTGTACCAATAGTCTCCTTTTTAAAGGGACTATGTCACGGAGATTTCGCAGATTTTTGGTCTAAACTGTTCTGAAATTAGTGGAAGACAACTAAACCCATAAAAAGAATATCTTTGAACATCTAAAGGAAGATATAATCTTAATTTGCGGACAGAAATCAAGCTAGGGTTACAAATATCGATTTTTTGAAGACGCGCGGAAATAATTTGAAAACGTTTGCCTAACGTTTTCAAATTGCAATCCGTTTCCATCCGCGCCATCCGCAGCCAATAATGCTAGATAACAGATTCAGTGCTCTAATATAGCAATTTGTAATAAAAATGCGACATGCGACACAAACATGCAACACAAACATAAATTTTGGCTGTTCAAAAATCTGGTAAAATCCGTGACATAGTCCCTTTAACCGGTCAGCAACAACTGGATTGAAATTCGAAAGTCAGTCGTACTCGCACTTAATCTCGTACTAATGTTGCTATTGAAAGGTCCCTACATTCTCTCTCTCCATCGTTTCGATAAAGTCTGGACATGGCTTGTGCCAACAGAAAGTTTTACCAAATATTGGGAGGGGAGGAGAGGGGAGTAGAGGGGAGGTGCACAAATGGATACATGTTTTCTGTCCAAAATTAAACTCGAGGGGATTCTCTACAAACAGGGTCTGGGAACACTTGGTGGGAACACTGTTCAATCACTGTCCTTTCCCGCCTCTTCCCTATTCCAAAAATATTCACTGTTCTCTTGAAATGCCGTTCGTCCGTATAGCAACTACAGATGGGGAACCATGCTTGCAGCTACGGGAAGTCGGGATCTAACACAGCAAAACAGTCTTTTGGAACGGCAGAGAATACGTAGTTACTTGGCTCCAACAGTAGAGTTTATTGCAATAACATAACCAGTGCGTAAGCGCTGGTAGGACATAACCAGTGCGTAAGCAGGACATAACCAAAGAATATTTTACAGTGCTGTTCTACTTAAGGGCGAGCTAGTGACGCGATACAGATTACATCATTCGAGAAAACGCTATTTTTGAGAACATGAACAAACGTTTCTAAGCTCGATTGGCTTAAGTTAATCCTAGCTCTGAAACATTAATTACTTTCAAAACCTCGCAGGTGGATAACAGCTTTCTGCAGGTTGCATTTACAGTTTAACAGTTATCTACAGTTATGATCTCACAGCTAACAAACCAAAACAATAATTTCTTCGTTGGATTTTCTATGTTTTTAACAGCGAAGCGAATGAATAAAACTAAACCAAATAATCATTTTTCCTCTCCTAACACTTGTTCTAGAAAATTCCTGGGAGACCCTCAACAAAACATATCACCTGTGTTGTAATTTTTCCTTCTCAACGTGAGCTGCCAAATATACTGCGTCATTCTAAAAACGCTTTTTAATTACATTTTGTGTAGATTAAAGATCACATAACACATGTTTCAACAAGAATTTATTGAACATTAATTTAACATAACAACGTAGGCCGCGAAGAATAGATTGACAAAATCGCGAGAAATAACGTTTACTTTTTAAGTTGACAGTGACCACACATTTAGAAAATAGGTCACCAAGGGTGACATGAGTCTAATGCCGTATGGCATAGTGATACAGATTGCGCGGTTTTCGTAAGCCGGTTAAAATTGGTTAGAGGTTTGTGTTCGGGAGTTTAATTTAAAATGCTTATAGCAAGCTAGGGGCATCGTGGATGATTATGGATGAAAACGAAACAGTCATAAATGTTATATGCTTCACAAAATTTAAAGTATGAACAGGAGTTGATGTTACTTCTTCCGTATTGTCCGTAAAAGCAGAAACGATTAAACATTTGGACAAGATTGCGTGACGATTTACAAAAAGCATGTTCATTACAACAAGGGTTGAAGAACTTCACATCGTTTTCTTTCAGATTTTTCACCATTTTGATGATGACTCTTGAAACAGATTTTGCAATAAAAGCACTTGAAATAGTGACTGTTACTCCATTGTACTGTAAGCACTTAGTGACAGATTTTCCTAAAAACGGGTGTAAATGCTCACGTCAATATAATGATGACCTTTTGAACGCTGGAAACTAGGCAATTATTATCGAGCTACCATACACAGGAGCGAAGACTGTTTATCATGATGTACAAATTTCGCGAATCATCACTTCCATATCAATGTAACCATTTTATGATTTTTCTAGCTGTAAGAAGAACTTAAGATCTCTGAGAGTCGTAAAAGCATGAAATTCGATTTCAGTGTATGGCAAAGGCCGGGACAGTGTAATACTGCAAAGCGGCCAAACAAACGCATTTTGATTTAGTCGCGTAACTTGATTTACATTTATCCATGAACATCTTTTATTTTTGAAGGTTTTTGTTTGCACTGTAAAGAAAAAATTGGTCAAAATTCGAATGACTTAAATACAAAATACGAGGTAAAGTTTTCTATTTTTTAAAACAAAATAAATATTTGGTCGCATTGTGTAAATAAACGCGAGTCGCCGTCGAAATATTTTTTCTCAAAGACGTCTTGCTTTTAAGCAAGACGAAAACACAAGTGCTTAACTGAACTGAAAACGAAGATTTATTTTCACAAAAAGCTTACAAATGTCTTAACTGGAAAATTATTACGTCCTGTTCAAGTGTTGAATAATCGTGACTTGAGAAAGAACTTTTAATTATGCGTGGGAACACGTGTCGCTGATTGGCTGTTTTTAATTGTGCGTTTTTAATTGTCCGTACGGAGTCCGTTCTTGCAGCTGATCATTGTTTTCTACATTACAGCGAACGATTATCGATCCCGAACCATTCCCTTGGGATTGCTAACAGCTTTTTTCATATAACAAAGAGTCTAATGCGCATGCGCAAAGCGCACGCAAGCATTAGACTCAAAAAACAGGTTTTTCTATTTACCTTTTTTTCCGTCAGTCGCCAAATTTAGCTGCTATCTAATTTAACAATGTTAACTTTGAGTAGGTCGAAGAAAACTTCTGTTTAAAAAAAACTATCTTGAGTGTTTAATCAAAGTCTAGTTAAGGGAAATTAATTGCTTTTGCTAGGCCGCTTTTTAAATATAGAATTAAAAGGACTGTGTCATGGCCGAGTTAAGTTTATTTTATTAAGTTTTGCCAAATACTCGCTATGAAACTTAATGTTTGCAAAGAAATTATTTCTATGGATCTAGATGACAAAACCATATCTTCATTGAAACCAAATGTGTCTCCCGGGCGTTAAAATTTAAAGTTACAAGCAAGCGAGATAAACATTGGAAAACTGTTCAGCCCAACATTATTTCAAAAAAACATTTTGCTATTCGTTTCAATCTTCATCACTTTTGGTCATCTCTACCTTCATTTGTATTTGCTTTGTATTGAAATGTTCCCTTACTATTTTAATTTAACGGCAGCGCAGTGAACAATTTAAAAAAGTAACAGTTTCCGACGTTTCTAGAGTAACCCTGTAAATTTTACTGTAAATATAAGAATTGTAATTTTAATCTTAGCATAGTTAATTTAAATACACGACCCCACAAGCTTTTAGCTTTTATTATTATCGTGTCAAAATAAAGTTTTACCTACCTACCTACCTACCTACCCTCCAGACAAAAGAGAAAGAACGTCAACATAATTATGTATAATAGACAATTAAAATTTTGCATGTTTATTTTATTTTTTATGATTTCTATTCATTGACGCTATATTTGCTTCTGACTGAAAAAAGTCGTTCGTTAACCAAATAAAAAAATATGCACATGCAAAACTGTACTTGCAACATCGATCAATTTAAAATAAATCTGTCATTAGGAATCACGGCACATTCAATCAGTTGGATGTAAAAGGACGTAAAAAAATGGAAAAGTTTGTAAAAAAAGTGGCAAGAGAAAAACTTGTTATTCCATAAATTTCTGTACTTTCTAAAACGTGACTTCGTTCTTGACATAATAACTGCGCAAAATGTATTTGTCTTTCTGTTATTAACTGAAAATAAAGGTCAAGTTTGCTTTAAATCAGTCATTCACTCCAGCTGATGCACACACACATTTATATTTAGTAAAATGTGTCAAAACACTAAAATAAATATTAAGTGACTGCATGAGTTATCGGTTGAGTGGTTCTGATTTTACACGTTCCTACTGTAAGAAAGGCCTTTTTGTCTTGGTTTACTAAAATGTCTGTGTTAAAGGGACTATAACAGGGATTTAACCAAATTTAGGCATGAGAAATGACCATCAAATTCGGTGAAATCTAAAAATAACCTCTAAAAGCACTGTACTGTTTAAAAAACTTTACTGTCGCTATGATGTGGCGGTTAGATGGTTCTGTAAGAACTAAATGGAATTCTGAATTAAAATTGCTAAGAAGCAGTTTGCCTAACGCACGACTTTTTTCAGTCAAAAAGCAAATATAGCTTCAATGAATAGAAATTATAAAAAATAAAATAAACATGCAAAATTTTAATTGTCTATGATGTTGACTTTGTTTCTTTTTTGTCTGGAGGGTTGCTGTAGAAACGTTGCAACTTTTACTTTTAAAATTGTTCTGTGCGCTGCTGTTGAATAAAAGCACTGTACTGTTAAAAAAAAAAAACCTTTACTGACGCTATGATGCATGTCACGGTTAAAGTTATGGTTCTGTTAGAATTAAATGGGAATTCTGAATTGAAATTTCTAAGGAACACTTTACTTGAATTGGAATTTTATTTACCTGCGCCAAAATCAACGATTTAGCAATTACTGTCGTTTAAAGTTTTTTTTTTGTTAAAAAAGCAATACAAACGGTGGGCGGGCATGCTAAAGGAACTTATAAATTGACCTTTTCGTAACTTCTGATTGACTTGAGCTTTTGCGTCGTGCAAATCAGGTCTTGCTTTCTGTTGCAGTTTCTCACGATGTCCTACAAGATGCCTGCTATTTTGGTGAGTATAGGACTTTTATTCTTTGCTGAAATTCAAGTGCTGGCCCGATCTGCGTGAGAGGTGCCTGGTCTAATAGTTAGAGCGTTCGATTCGGCCCAGATCTTTGTGTTGTGTTCTTAGTCAAGACACTTTACTCTTTACGGCCTCTTCCAGTTCAAGTTTGGAGTATAATTGAGAACTCACGAATATTTTTGAGAAACGCAACGAAAGGTTTAGGCCGGTATAAACTGCTATTAATATTATCTAATCCCGGGGGCGTTATACATATCAACACTCTAACTTTATGGAGCTAAGCGCCTGTTTAGATTTTTTGCGCTGCCAAAAATAACGCAATTTCTGGATTTGACCTTACCTACGAAATAAACTTGAATCTTCCTTTTAATTGGGGAGCTATTTTGCGTATTTTTCGTAACTCTCGGTCAGAATAAGGACTTATTCTTCGGGACATTCAGTTTACGGTTTTGACGGATGAAAACAGAGTAAATGAACTCAGTCAGAGTGTGATTGTTGTTGCCTTATACGATTGCTGTATATGTATGTTAGTGCTATGTTAGTATGTGTGTTAGCATCCTGACATTTTTAGTTCGTTAGTTATTCCAGGGAGCTGGTAATTGATTCATTTCAGTTATCACTTGTTTTTCCTTTAAAGTTATTATGGGTCTAATAAAGTGTGTGTGATTCCCTGAAACTGCTTTAGTGATGAACAACAAAAGACTACATTTCAAAACGTTGCCAACTGAACATTCTACTAAGGCCCCAACTTACTGTGGATTCAAAAAAGGAAATAATTGTCTCAAAAACTAATTAATAAAAGAGACATTTGTTGTTTTCGCTCTCAGCAATGATCGACAAACCAATTGATACCATTATTGTGTGTTTTTATTCTTTTTTTTTTCTTTTCAGGTCTTGTGGCTAATGTTTGGTTTCATCGCTAATCTTCCAACAGCTTTCAGCCGTAAGATTTTATAATTAAGAATTGCTTTCCTTGCTAATGGCCACACAATACATTTGTTAATTTCCATTACAGATGGATCATTATAATTTTGAGGGGAAAAATATTGTACAGAGGTTAATAACATAGCCTTTGCATTTTGATGTCTTTTTTATACCTGATTACACTTAACACAGGACCGCGGCGGTTTATGGATAAATCAGGCATTGAAGCAGAAGAACTGTTGTCAGCAAAGAGACAGTCGTCAAATGGTAAGATTACTTAAAGGAGCTTTGTTACGGTTTTTGCAACATTTTGGAAAAGCCAAAATGTATATTTGTGTGACGAGCCTAAAGGATAGGAGGAGACCAAAAAGAGACCCAAGGAGAACCAACACATTGGAGGAGCTCAAATGATAGGACGCTACCCATCCCTGACAATAAGGCTCTCACTCTTTTTTATTATTATTATTATTATTATTATTATTATTATTATTATTATTTTCAAATGGCAAAAAAGAAGGGGTAAGGCTCCCTCACTCAATATAAGCCCAAAGCTTATGACTCACACACAGCACACACGATGTGAGTGCAAATATTAAAATATATTTCTGTTTGCTTTATAGTATGCGGGCAGGTTGCTAACAACACACTGACAAGTCCAGGATACCCAAACAATTACCCAAACTACGCGGACTGTGTTAACTGGGTCCCTATTCCAGCTGGCAAGGCAATGAATATTTACTTCAACGAGTTTGACGTGGAGTATCACGGAAACTGCGAGTAAGAAACGAGATAATAATTAAAATATATCCACTAGGTGAATATAAAAATATCACTGATTGAAAAAAAAAATGTTTTATTGCTTCCACTATTCGTTTAATGATCTAAATGGGGTTTTTCCAGTGCTCAGTATTTCTTACTTTTTTTCAAAGTGAATTAAAAAAAGCTTCAATGAAGAAGAAAAAAGAAAAAAAAAAATAAAAAAAAAAAAAAAAAAAAAAAAAAAAAATAGCTTCAATGAAAATAAGCTTCAATGGAAATAAGCTTCAATGAAAATAAGCTTCAATGAAAATAAGCTTCAATGAAAATGCTTCAATGAAAATAAGCTTCAATGAAAATGTTTTTTCCCTTCAAATTTGTAAAAACATTATGATGCAAGCAACAGAGGATGAGGATGATCCCCTTTTGTCTATGAAATTAATTTAGCGTAAACTATCTCATTATTAAGCTAATGATTCACATGAAAATTCGCTTACCGTATTAGCGAGCAAATGATACGCAAAGAAAGATAGGCAAAATACCACATTTTCCTATTTTTGCGAAAAATCTGTTTTACAGATTTGTATTTTACTTTGCATGAATGCAGTTTAATCAGAGCCAATCTCTAATTTCTGACATTTTGAGGTGGGGTTAAATCGTTTAGATTTTGAGAAAAACGCCACTGAATCTACTACATGCTCAGTCCCCTCTTAATCACTCGGTTGTTCATTTTGACTGTTACGTTTATTAGCATTTCATTGTTCAAATGTCGCATATGGTGATTGTAAGAGTGTAACAAACATCAATATAAGAGAAAGACAAAACATTTCAGAAGATTTAACAAAAGAGTTTAACGTTGGGCTCATTTACCCCCTCAAAACCCCTTCGTCTGATAGCACAAGCCCATAAATAGGCCTTGGCGGATTGTACCAGCATAATTTTTGGCATAATTGGAGCAAAAAAGCATAACTTTTTTAAACGAGCACTGCCACGGCATACTGATTAGCAAATTTTAGCACTTTTTGGAGCATAAATTCATAAAATTTAGTAGATATGGTGTATTTTCTACAGAAATAAAAAAAAATTAGGTAGTATGTTCTTGAAATGCGTGTTTTAGCTACGCTAATAGTAGTATGGACTTTGTTTAGAACAGTTCAGAGATGCGAGCAGCTAATTTGGACAGCTGACGGCCAAGACAAACTGCCATAAAACACAAACACATTTACAAGAACAGTTTATTTGAAAAACATTATCATTTGGTGCCGTTATTGCGCGCCTCTATGTACAGAATCTACGTCATTTTGTGAGCATAAGTTCGGAAATCAGGAGCATAATTTAGAAATTCTGGCAAAATTCTGGCATAATTTGGCAAAATTTCGAGCAATGCTAGTACAGGGTTCATACTCTTTTGAGCATTTGAAATTCCATGACTTTCCATGATCTTTTCCATGACTTTTCAAAGCTTTCCATGACCTAGATGTGACCATTTTTCTTGGAAATTTTCAAAAATTATCTTGATTTCGGGTACGTTTTTACCATTTTCTTCACAAAAAAATAACCTGCCTAACTAATTTTGTACAATCAATTCCATTTTCCATGACCCAAATCTAAATTCAATGACTTTCCAGACCTGGAAAATGAAATTCTAAAATTTCCATGACTTTCCAGGTTTTCCATGACCTGTACGAACCCTGTAGTAGCATAATATGCCACTTTTAGGAGCACAATCCGCCAAGGCCTACCCATAAGGTGTTTCTGCCGATAGAGCGCTTTTCACTTGAGTGTCGAAAGTTAATTCCATTTGCTTTGGTTTTGAAAATTGCTACGCTTAGTGATTAGCTTAAAGATTTCGCGCCACTTTCTCAGCCAATCAGGAGTAAAACCAAAACCAATCGTGACTCGCTCACGCACGTTTTCCCGCGCTTTGTGCCGGCTACATGTATTTGCTTCGAGTTTTGATTGGTTCACTGGATTGTCTGTGTCCTTTGTGATTGGCCAGAGCAATTACTTTGGTTTTGGTTTTACGACACTAAATTGAAAACTGCTCTATTCAACAAATCAATCCTCCTTGCTTGTTTGCATAGATTTCTCATGGCATTAGTTCGAAGACTCTGTCAAAGAATCAATGGATTTGATAAATTCTTATGGCTTATTTTATTCGCAGCTGGGACTATCTGGAGATCACTAACGAAAACAATCAGACAATTGGGAAATACTGTGGCTCTAGATCTGGTTTAAACGTCGTAGTAACCGGACAATACGTTGTGTTAAAGTTCCACTCCGACGAATCTTTTAGCGACAAAGGATACCGGTTAACTTTCAGCGCTTTCTGTAAGTACGGTTAAAGTGCGTATGGTATTGACCATTCCAAATTGACCACTATTAATTTCTGTCATCCAGTTAAAAAACATATAAAATATATGGACTTTTAAAGCTATTTTTATGAAAAGTCACAACTTTGCAGACCTGACCTTTATTTTAACGAAACACTTGAAAGCATCTTAGAATATCATGGTGACATGATCTCCAATAGGCATTTGTAGCAGATGGATTTAAATAGTTTAATACTTTAAATTTTCATTTATTTATACAAATAAACAAGAACAGCGAGAAGGAGAAATTAATGTGTGCGTATAATCATATGATGTGACTGCTAAATAAAGTGTATTTAACAGAATGTCTTTGTCATTAAAGATGTGAATATTGTTCATCGTGGTGTAAGATAGGTAATGAACGTTTATTCGTTTGTCTCACGATAGAATCGCTTTGAGATGTTGATACGTTTCGACTGCAATACTGCTAGTCTTCATCAGGCGATGAGGTCGATTGTTTACGCGTCGCTATTTATGCACGGAGCACGCAAACGAAACGGGGCATATTCCTTTATGGAATCAAGTCAAGTTTATCGATCGTGACCCTCACCGATACACACGCAGGGTCAAAGAGGCTATCCAAATAAGACTCCATTCTAATGACATCAATAGAGATAGCGGAATTGAAATTCCTGAAGCATGGATACCTACGATCAGAAAGCATAACAGCCGTTCAACTACAAAGCGGACCTATGAGGGAACACCATCTGTTAGTCGGAATAATAATGAGGATCGAAATGCACCAATCACAGCGAACCAACGTGCATAAATAGCGACGCGTAAACAATCGACCTCATCGCCTGATGAAGACTAGCAGTATTGCAGTCGAAACGTCGCGATCAACATCTCAAAGCGATTCTATCGTGAGACAAACGAATAAACGTTCATTACCAGAATGTCTTTGTTTTCATTTGCAGCGAATGGTACACAACCTCCACCTTCTACGCATCCCCCAACGGTACCCGGTATGCCATACCATTCATATATGTCTTTCACATATTCTTTCATATATTCATTATACGTCATCCACTCCATCTGTGGGATATAAGAACCTACAATTGACCAGCTCCCAACGTGGACTATCAAGACCTAATAGTTCCCTTGTCCTGTAAAATTTGAAATTATTATTTCAAACAATTCAACGTCAAGTTGTCGTAAGAGTGGAAATTCCCTTTAAGTACAATTTAAATTTACTCATTGAACGCACATTCGTGTCAATCATTAATTATAACGTTAAACTTCCTTATTAACTTTCTGTTAATTTTTTTAGGCAATGCGACCTATCCGCCATATACAACATCACAACCAAACGGTATTTTCTTTAATTTCATCTCAACTCTAACTAAAAAAGCCGCAAAAATCTACATATTAAATGTATCTATGTATAAAGAAACACTTCTCCACGTTTAGTGCTTAAGTACAATTCAAATTTACTCATTGAATGCTCATTCGTGTCACGAAAAGTTAGCATTCGTTTATTATAACGTTAAACTTTCTTATTAACGTTCTGTTTATTTTCTTTAGGCAATGCGACCTACCCGCCATATACAACATCACCACCAAACGGTATTTTCTTAAATTTCATCTCAACTCTAACTTCAATAGCCGCACAAAATCTTTATATTGAATGTATCTATGATTAGAAAATAGCACAAAGTAAATACGTGCGCTGATTGGTTAAAAATTGTGTTTCTATAACTCGATGGAGACACAGACAGTTGTCGTAGACACGGCAATCAATATTCACGGCGCTAAAATAAGCAATGCAAAAATAACAACTTATAATTGTGCCAAATTTTAATGTCACAGCTGACAAAAGCCAGGTTAAGACTAAACAAATATTTGCACATTTTAAAACAAGCGAGTAAGATGTTTACAGAGCCCGCTACACATTCAAAAATAGTCTGTGAAAGAAATTATCGAAGCGGCTGACCTTTCAAAGAAGTATATGAATTGGCACAACTTCACTCCATTCTAGGCTTTGCAGCACTTCAGAACTATTCACAGCTCCTCAACTGGACAAGATATTCGTCCAGAATGCCGAGTCAAACTTCTTTTAACAGAAAAATAATTCACTTTCACCTCCAAGGTTCGAGTCGCTCGATCGTCGGTCGTCAAACCATTCGGTTAGTTCGATGAAGCGAAATAAAACAGAATAAAACCACAATTCTTGACTCCTTCCAGTGCTGGACTTCAGTTAAACCATCGACTTAGTTATTTCTCATAATTACGTTAACTTTGGGGCCTGTTTTCTTTCTTTGTTTGGCCAAACAACGGTGAATTTTAGCCTTGAAGCAAATGTTGAACAGTTGATTTATTTCTGTTCATCGACTCCCGTACTATGATTGGTTGATTACTGTTCATGACGTAAAACCGCGAGGTGAAGAGAATCTACGTTTTGATGTTAAATAAAGCGCTAAATATTACTTTGATGTGCGTTATTTTCTTTGTGCTGTTTTCTAAAAAGAAATAGAAAACATGTTTTCCGTGTTTCTATCGAGTTATAGAAACACTCGTGAAAGTTTGGGAGAACTCGAAAAAGCTGTGGAAACACTCGTCTATCGACTCGTGTTCCCACAGCATTTCTCGTTCTCCCAAACTTCCACTCGTGTTTCTATAACTCGATAGAAACACGGAACATGTTTTCTATTTCTTAAATAATGGAGTTGGCGTGGCCTAGTGGTAGGGCGATGGACTTGTAATCTGTAGGCCCCGGGTTGAAATCCACCTTCCTGTCACTAGATGGATTTGTCTTTGGTCGTCCCGAATTCAACTCCTCAGCGCTTTGTAAACAGCCAACTGGTTAGCCTCCTGCCAGTTGGGGTTTTTAATAAGTTTATGTTCGATTTGCAATATTTGTTTATTTATTTACAGTGTCTACAATTAGCAAACACATTGACTTTTAATAAAGTAATTTATTTTTTATTTTTTTATTTTAACAATTCTCCACGTTTAGTGCAGTTTTCACTTGAGTGTCGAAAGTTAATTGCGTTTGCTTTGGTTTTGCATTGCTATGCTTAGTGATTGGTTTAAAACTCTCGCGCCACTTTCTCAGCCAATCAGAAGTAAAACCAAAACCAATCGTGACCCACGCGCGCACGTATTCCCGCGCTTCGTGCCGGCTACATGCATTTGCTTTGATTTTTGATTGGTTCACTGAATTGTCTGTGTTCTTTGAGATTGGCTAGAGTAATTACTTTGCTTTTGGTTTTGGTTTTGGTTTTACGACACTCAATTGCAAACCGCTCTAATGCTTAAAAACAATTCAAATTTACTCATCGTGTCACGATAAGTCGCCATTCATTCATTGTAACGTTAAACTTCCTTATTAACGTTCTGTTTAATTTTTTAGGTAATGCGACCTATCCACCATATACAACATCGCCACCAAACGATATTTTCTTTAATTTCATGTTAATTCTTACTATAAACTGCGGCACTACAGAAAAGCAGGGTTTGCACGGGTCATAGAAAACCTTAAAAGTAATGGAAATTTAGAAATTCATTTCCAGGCCTGGAAAGTCATGTAATTTAAGCGTGGGCTATGGAAAATTATGTTGATTTTACAGAATAAATTAGACAGTGTTTCATTGCGAAGAAAAAGGTAAACACGTGCCAAAATCAGGATAATTTTCGAAAATGTCCAAGAAAATGGTCAAACTTAGGTCATAGAAAAGTTCATGAAAATCATGGAATTTTAAAAGCTGAAAGGAGTATAAACGCTGTTAACAGTCCTTTTGTTGAATAATAATATTTTTTATAGGCGGATGTGGATATGTGCAAAACAACCAACTTACTAGTCCTGGATATCCAAACTACTATCCGAATAACATGGACTGTACTTATTGGGTTCACATTCCACACGGCAAAGCGTTGAGAATTTATTTTGACGTTTTTGAAGTGGACGACTGCGGGTAAGTAACCACAACAACGAAACGAAATTTCTGATAGAGTCTGTCCAAAATATGCAGAATAGTTAGCAGAGAACTGATTTCTGACAGGGAAGGGGGACTCCTATATAAAAGGAACGAGGATGCTCGTCGTCTCGCTTAGAGGTGTGAATTAAAGATTGGTGTTCCTTAGGGTTTTGTATAGCTAATCACATGATTTCGAGTGCAATTTTGGATAAATCAGCACGAGTGAATTTTTCAAATTGCTAACCAAATTGCTCGTGCAATTTGTAGTCTTTAAAAAATTTACGAGTGCTGATTTATCCCAAATTGTACGAGAAAAATCATGTGATTACTTGTTAATAATACACATACAAAAATTTCACTTGAAGTGACAAACAAAATGCGTTCAGTGGCTTACCTTTCCGATTCGTTCTTAAACATAACGGAGTTGCCGGGCTTTGTAAAATCCAGATACCGCTAGGGAATTTTAAATCTCTCTGTCATGCATTATTGGTTTGGGCTGAAATGTCCAACTTCAATTCCCGCTTGTAATCTTTCTTCTTTACGAGCCGTCGCGTAAGAAAATCCACGATTGGTAACTTTCAGTAGTTTCGTATAGCCTCTCTTGTGCTGTACAAACGTCCAATTCTTAGTACTTTGGTTTATATACTTATAACTTTCGTTAAATCGGTCAAACGTTTCATGAATCGTTATGTTTTTGCTCGATTTTTGCTCTCTCAAACACTCCGACAATGGCCGCTATTTTGTTTTGGCGCGCATTCCGACTTTCCTGTCAATCAATTTAATTTCAACTTTCTGCACTCAATTTCAACTTTCTGCACGGTTTGGGATTAATTGACGTGGTCTCAGCCAATGAGCATGCAGAAATTTTTGTATGTATATTATTACGAGAGGAAAGCCACTTTTTATGCCCGCAACGACGTGATGTCGTCGACGGTCATCCACGATGACGTAGGGAGCAGGGTTGGGCGCACTGATGAGAGCACTCGCCTGCCACTAATGTGGACCTTGTTTGATTCCGGCCCGTTGCCATATGTAGGTTGAGTTTGTTGTTTGTTGTCGCCCTGCTCCGAGGGTTTTTCGCCGGGTGCTCCAGTTTTCCTTTCTCCACAGGAAAAGCCAACACTCCAAACTCCAATTCGGTCTTGCACGTACACGTCTTAACGAGCTCCTAAGCTGTTCTGTGTTGCGTGGGTATATAAATTACATTTACAATTACATTTATACATGATTATAACAAAATCATACCTATGACTCAGCTAAAATCCATGACACAGTCCATTAAAATCCATGACACAGTCCATTGAAAACTTGTCTTAAAACCAGTAGCAGTTCTTTAGAATCTAACTTCCAATTTTTTTTTTGCCAACACAGCTATGACTATTTGAGGATCACTAACGAGAGAAACCAGACATTTGGATCATTCTGTGGAGATAAATCTGGGCATGTTGTACATGTAACTGGACGGTATGCCATAATAACCTTCCATTCAGATAGCTCTATCACTGACCAAGGATACAAGCTGGATATCTCAGATTTTTCAAACGGTAATGTTTCTTATTAAAATCAAAAATCAATTAACAGAAAAAATTTATTTAATTCACTTGCCCCGAAACGTTTTCAGATGAAACAAAATGTCTTGTCAAACACATGAAATCAAACAGCAAGTATTGCTGTTAACGACTGATCGCACTTTTTCTCAAAATTTTGCAACAAAGTCAGGCATGTAAATAATAAAAATGGTAAATTTCAAGCTCTGTGATAAATAGTGAAGAAATTATTCAACATGACACGAGCGTGGGACAAAGAAAAAAAACTGAGTCCCCGACGGGAATCGAACCCATGGCCTCCCAGATACCGGTTGGGCGCTCTAACCAACTGAGCTACGAGAGACTCGTTGTGAGCTGGGCCATTTACTAGGTTGATATGTGACACGCGTCCTGCATACTGCTAGGATCAGCAATGTCGAAATCATCAAATGTGTAGTAAATAATAAAGATGGTAAATTTCAAGCTCGGTGATAAATAGTGAAGAAATTATTCAACATGACACGAGCGTGGGACAAAGAAAAAATCTGAGTCCCCGACGGGAATCGAACGTCAGGCATAACGATCATAACGATCATTTCATAAAATGGTTATTCAATGGGGTTTGATTCACAAGCTTATGAAGCAAGAACAACCCTGCTTGTACAGCATAATAATAAAAAGGATCACATGAAATTGCTTTTACTTGACTGGTTTCATGTACAGACGTAAAAGTTAGAACCACCTTGTACATCATAATAAACAAAGTACTTCATGAAGGTCTTGTTCAGGTCGTCTTGATTGGTAAGAAACTCAGTCAGAGGGTTTCATCCAAATAATTAAATATAAGAATGAAAGCATACAGCATAA
The DNA here is from genome assembly GCF_052425735.1 of Oculina patagonica. Taxonomy (NCBI): domain Eukaryota; kingdom Metazoa; phylum Cnidaria; class Anthozoa; order Scleractinia; family Oculinidae; genus Oculina; species Oculina patagonica. The sequence continues at coordinate 2,869,803 of NC_135771.1, forward strand.
TTGACTGATGTACAGTACTATGTAAACATGCTCATTAAAGGAAAAATCAAGATACTAACGTGTTTATTTTAACATTTTTTGTGGTTATTAACATGATTTACTCAGACTCATTCCTAGTCGCTCCCGAGACGGTTTTGACTAGAACGCATTGCATCAAGGGAAGGCCGGACGTGCCTACTTTAACTTCATCCTTCCCAGCCTGCCCCGCAACCTCCATTTCATTTCTTCCCAGTCTTTCATCACCTTTGAGAACGTATAAGCAGGGACTGGGAACGAGTCTGTGATTCACTTTTTCCCGCCTTTTTGTCTTCAGGAAATGTCAGCACATCGCGACCATACACGACTTATCGACCATATAGTAAGTAGATCATGTGTGCTTAGTATTAATATCCAAAAAAGTGATTTGGTGCCTAATATATTGTATTTTTAGTTCTTCACAAGCGAAGAGCCACTCCGTGGAAGTATTGTGAATTATTATTATTATTATTATTATTATTATTATTATTATTTATTTTTAATAATAATAATACAACAACTTTATTTCACATTATATTTTAAAAAAAAAGGTAACATGTGGATAAAAAGGTTCTAAAAGTTAACTATAGCGCAAAACAAAAGGTTCTCTAATACAGTTGTTGAAATGAAAAGCAAAATATGTTAAATAGAAAATGAATATAAGCTGAGAAGCGTTTAAAATTGGAATGAGCGATTTAAAATGCGATTTAAAATGCAAAGGATTTATTATCATATTACTATTATTATTATTTTTATTACTATTATTATTATTTGTTGTTATTATTATTATTATTATTATTATTATTATTATTATTATTATTATTATTATTATTAGTAAATATTGAATCTTTCTGAAAGTTCTAAATGTCCTCCAGTAGCGCTCTCGTTTTGCCAAAAGACACGAAACGCAGGAACTGATGTTTCTCCTAGTACTTTTTCTTTGCAGAGAACCATATTGTTTTCGTTTTACGAATTGGCGTCAGTTGATAAACAAGACACTTTGCCTTACGTTAATTTGGCACGACTTATACCAGCTCTATGTATTTGATTGTATAGATATTGTCTTTTTAGTTTAATAAGACTGCTGTTTGATTCTTGTAGACTTCTCAACCAGTCCGCCATGGTATACCACCGCACCACCAAGCGGTAAGTAGTATAACTTATTTTACTTACTCACAGTTACTGACCCACGGTACGAGAAAGATTATCTTCTCACGAGGAGTGTTAGCTGGTAACTTTTGACGAAGAATCTTTATTTACAAACGTGCCAATCGAAGGTGCCGCAAAGCCTGCACTACGCAAACTAGAGAATGATCCCTCTCTTGATGGCCGCACAAACCTTGCACCTGCACTATAGATGTAAGGATTCCATCAGTATCTTTCCAGGCCTCGAAAGTATTGGAATGTAAGGGTGGACCATGGAAAGTCATGAAAAATGATGTTGATTGTACAAAATAAATTAGACAGTGTTTCTTTGCAAAGAGAAAAGTTTAAAAATGCCAGAACGTCAGATAAATGTCAATAAAGATGTGAATATTGTTCATCGTGGTGTAAGATAGGAATGAACGTTAATTCGTTTGTCTCACGATAGAATCGCTTTGAGATTTTGATCGCGACGCTTCGAATGCAATACCGCTAGTCTTTATCAGGCGATCTTTTATCAGATAAAGTTTGCAAATTTCTGAAAATGGTCAAACTTTGGTCATGGGAAATTTTGAAAAGTCATGAGTGTGAACTCTGATAATAACAGTTCTCTTTTAGAATATTTTTCTAATTTAAAGGAGAAGTTCACTCCAGAATGGCCATTTATTTTCTTTACGCCAATAAAAACTTTATTCAAAGATATGTTATTCACCAAAATTTTAGCCCCCAACGTGCGCTATAACCCTACGAAATCTTATCCAAAACTCGACAACTGGACGCCGCCATCTTGGAGCTGGTAATGTACGCGTAACGTCAAAGAGCTCAGCCTGAAGTTTGGCGGGAAAATTTAAATACTCAAAACTCCTTGTTTCTTCGTAGTGGCTTTTGTTTGACAAAATGCCTCTTTGTGCAGCACCATTTTGCTCAAATAGAGCTCCAAAAATACAAAAAAACAAGGAGTTTCGACTATTAAAATTTCCCCTTCAAACTTCAGGCTGAGCTCTTTGACGTCACGCATACATTACCAGCTCCAAGATGGCGGCGTTCAGTTGTCGAGTTTTGGGAAAGATTTCGTAGGGTTATAGCGCACGTGGGGGCTGAAATTTTTGCGAAAAACAATCTTTGTGTAAACTTGTTATTGGCGTAAAGAAAATAAATGACCATTCTGGAGTGAACCTCTCCTTTAATTATTTTTAATAAATAGGCGGATGTGGATCTGTGCAAGGCAACCAACTCAATAGTCCCGGATGGCCAAACAACTACCCGAATAACATGGACTGTTCGTATTGGATCCGCATTCCATACGGCAAAGCGTTGAGAATTTATTTCGACGTTTTTAAAGTGGACGACTGCGGGTAAGTAACAACAATTACGCTTTCGTGTTGAAATTTTTTGCGGCATAGAAAGAATAATTAGCTGACAACTGATCGCTCACAGGGGAAAAGTAAACACCAAAAGAAAGGGGGAGTTCCATATAAAAGGAACGAGGATGCTCGTCGTCTTATCGTTATTTTAAGCATAAATTATACCATCTTAACAGAGATTCCAAGATTTTTTTAAAATTCCTCTTGTAGATTTCGATAGAACTCCGCAGAGCTAAAGGCAAATACCCAAGGTATACGTAGTGTGAAGGATCTCGAGAGAAAATGCGTTTACGGACTAAAATTCGATTCTAAAACTAGTGTGACGTCACTGTAACGTGATATTCATGCCGATCTCCAAAAAAATTATATCATATTGCAGTTCTATGTGTAATCTATGTGATATAATGGATATGTCATTGACCTTAAGCTCTTCAGGTATGAGGGGTTTAAATTTGGTAAGTATCGCTAGAAAAATACTGGGTCGGGCCACCTTAAGTTTATTTTATAACGTTTTGCCTAATACTTGCTATGAACCTTTATGTTTGCAAAAAAATTAATTCTATGGATCCAAATGTCAAAACCATAGCTTCATGCAACCAAATGTGTCTCCCGGGCGTTATAATTTAGAGTCAAGCAAACGAGACTAACTTTGAAAACTGTGCAGCCTAACAATTTTTAGGCGAGGACGTTAGTCTCGAGCCTTATGTTATGAAGCGATAAATTGGTTGGGTTTACAACGGGCGATGTGATGATTCGAACCGAGGGGGATTGGTAACTAAGAATATGGCTTGAGATTGTTTTCCTCCGCCATCTTGTTATTCGAGACTTTTTCGCAGCCAGAAGCCTTGACTCGAAGTAAGATTAGTAGCTTAAATTGCGCTCACTTACAAACATATTGAGATATCATAGTACACAAAAACCTTATCGACACACCGAACTAAATTGTGGTTTACGAGCTTGGAGTCAGCTGGCGAGTGCTGTTTCGGCAGACCTTTGCCTTTCAAGACTGAAGTTGAACTGGATATAAAGCATTGAAAGCAATATAAACACGGCTAATTAAACATCAGGATTGATATATTTGTGATCTGAACTACTGGCGACATTGTAACCTGAGCTTTAACTGAAGAGGAGAAGTGCAGAAGAATATATTGCCACAACTGCTGAGGTGAGCGATCAAAAATTTATATCAGTTTGCTTGTACATGTACTTTATTGAATAACATAATGGACAAAGTATTTATGGAATCGAAATAACGATTTTAAAAGGCTAAATATCTGCTAGATGTTGTTATATTTAATTTGCTGGAATTTATAGATTACTAAGCATTGAGAGAGCTTCATTCGCGATCCCTTCTGTCAACAGAACGTTTTCGTATACTACTAGGTCAGATTTCAACATTGATCTTAATAATGGTGTGCAAAGCAGCAGTAAATAATTATAAACAAGTGATTGTAAAATATGGATAGAAACAAACTTATTTCAGGCTTTACCACTGACAAAAGAACTACAATTGATCACATTTATACAAATCTAAATAAATACTGATAAATCAAGAGTCCAAACTGGTGTTCTCAAGACACACTAAAGTGACCTTAAAGCTGGGTGGTTTAATAGCAACCAAAAAAGAGTATATACATTTTTGTAGACCATAATAACTAGTAAATGATTTAAGAAGCATAGTGTACATGTAGAAAGATGTGTTTCAGAAAAAAGAAAATTTTAAGTAACTACTTATGTTGCAATAAATTGTTGCAATGTTGCAATCAATTTTAACAATTGATTCTTTCTTTTATTATGTTTACAGAACAGAATTAAAAAACAACAGAAAACATCCAAAATAC